>NC_052513.1:44591021-44643307 GCF_014356525.2 Nilaparvata lugens | reverse complement strand
TGTGTGTGTGTGTGTGTGTGTGTGTGTGTATGAGTGTATGTGCGTCTGTGTACACGATATATCATTCCCAATTGACGGAATGACTTGAAATTTGGAACTTAAGATCCTTACACTATGAGGATCTGACACGAACATTCCATCAATACAATCAAGATGGTGGTTAAAATGTCAAAAATGTTTTCAAAAACAGGGTTTTATGCGATTTCTCGTGAATGGCTCCAAAGAATTTGATCAAATTCATACTAAAAATAGTTATTGATAAGCTATATCAACTGCCAGGAGTCTTATATCTGTAAAAATTCCAGGAGCTCCGCCCCATCTATGCAAAGTTTGATTTAGATTTCCATGATTGATTTAAACGAAAAATTTCACGTGGAAAGAGTGAGCATGGAATCTCTTCAATTAATGTCAAGTAACATTTTCACCTAAAACTGAAAATAAGCTTGAAATTTGAGAAGGTGATTATTCAATTGCAAACTGTTGGCAACTGTTGATTCTATTAAATCATTCACTATGAAGAGATAGCAGATTTCGTGTGTATCCAGCGTTATTGTCCTGTCACCAGCAGACTGGATCTTTGAATAGTAAACCAGTATGCGCGGGAACACTAGCGTCAGGTAATACATTTTTTCAAACGGCAAGGAAAGTTGTATGAGTGCGCCACACCAGATTTTTGTTTTTTATTCCGTTTTCAACCGTCAAAATTAAAGAATCTCAGTTTGTAGTTTGAGTGAAAATGAACAAAATTTCAGTAAGTGAAATCATAACCCTGTGTTGGACTTTTAAAATGCTATCAAAGTTTTGGAGAGAATATTACAAGGAGTATCCTTAGTTTTCTCTCACAATCAGTGCTTCTTTGTGAAAAATGTAAATAAATATGAATATAAATGAATAGAAGGAGTGAATGAAGTGAGAGGTATAGTCAAATCAAATAGTTCCTCATTTATAATTGCATTCATACAACTATTAGTGTCAAGATGGAAATAAAATAATCATTCACATAAACAGTGAGAAATAGTGAGGTCCATATTATAATGGCAGTGGAAAAAGATAGGAGAACAGCGTTGCCGATTCTCTGCCTTGCTACTGCCTTTTAGAGAGAGCTAAAGAGGACACGAATGGAGAATATCACTTCTAATGAACTGATGAACCAATGAACTAATACTCTTCAGAACTAATGACTGATCAACTTGATAACGGTATATATGATGTAATTTTACTGTTCATTCTTCTTTAAAATCATCAATATTATATTTATTCGTCAAGAAATATTTTCATCAAAGAATCTATAAATATAAAATCGAAATGGCACTGACTGACTGACTGACTGACTCACTCACTCACTCGCAGAACTAAAAATCTACTGGACCAAAAACGTTCAAATTTGGTAGGTATGTTCAGTTGGCCCTTAGAGGCGCACTAAGAAATCTTTTGGCAATATTTTAACTCTAAGGGGTGATTTTAAGGTTTTAAAGTTCGTATTTTAGCATGTATATTCTTCTTATTCTCTTAATTATGATTGAAAAATGTCCATACCATATGTTAATGAAGAACTATAATCTAGAGAGAGTACCTCTTCGAAACAGTTGTTAATGGTAACTAAATTAATATTTTGTCAGGTTGGCATTAAGTTGAGGTGACTTTGTTAGGGTGGCACCAAGTTGAAGATTGAATGCATTTATCACGGAAAAATTGATGGGCACAGCTACTGCAATCAGTGCTATTCGTTGGAATATTATATTACTAGCCGTCAGGCTCGCTTCGCTCGCCCTATCCGTTTAGCCAGACTTTAATCTGGACCCCCGAATGGATCGTCCTACAAATGAAAATGATCTTATTCCTGGACGATCCAGTCGGTGGTCCAGGGGGCAGAGCCCCCTGGATAGACGGATATGGCGAGCGAAGCGAGTGTATAATAAATATACATGATTGTTTTTGTATATTTTGTAAATTTTTATATTTCTAGATTGTTGGAAACCGATCTGTTAACTTTGTGGAAGTAGAAAAGGATAGCGCTATCTGCTTTGTTGAATGATAGACAAGGACAGCAACACCATTGATTATCAAATACTCCCATCATAACATGGACCTCAGTATAGTGCTCATAAGTTGGATACACCTTGGATGTAGTATGAAGTTTTCCTAAATATAGAAAAGAGAAAATTATTATGAACTTTTTCACAAAATGGTGCGGTCAAAACTTCCATACACGAAAGTTTTTAAAAGCTTTATGACGCTTTTATACAGATCATTATCGTTTAGGAAGAGTCTAAACATTTTTCAAGACTCTCCAGCCGGTGATTGGTGCAGATGATGACATTATCCTAATGTGTTGAAACGTTTGTTGGGTAGAGATAGCCCAGGAGAGCAATTCGCAAAGCTTTTCACTAATGCGCGCCAACTTTTCCGAACTCAGGTAGGTTTTCACCTAGACTACGTTTAAAGGCTTTCACCCTAATTATGGCATCGAGAGCAGTGGAGAGCCTAGAGTACAGAGAGAGAGATAGATACAGAGAGAGAGAGAGAGAGAGGATACAGAGTGAGAGATAGATATATAGGGAAAGAGAGATAAATACAGAGAGATATATATAAAAAGAGATAGATACAGAGAGAGAGATAGATACAGAGAGAGAGATAGATACAGAGAGAGATAGAAAGAAAGATAAAGAGATAGATTTAGATACATATAGAGAGATAGATACAGAGAGAGAGAGAGAGAGAGAGAGAGAGAGAGAGAGAGAGAGAGAGAGAGAGAAGAGAGAGAGAGAGAGAGAGAGAGAGAGAGAGAGGAGAGAGAGGATACAGAGTGAGATAGATATATAGGGAAAGAGAGTAATACA
Organism: Nilaparvata lugens; assembly: GCF_014356525.2. Classification (NCBI taxonomy): domain Eukaryota; kingdom Metazoa; phylum Arthropoda; class Insecta; order Hemiptera; family Delphacidae; genus Nilaparvata; species Nilaparvata lugens. The sequence goes on along the minus strand of NC_052513.1, from coordinate 44,640,467 downwards.
GAGATATCTATATATAATAAAGAGATAGATACAGAGAGAGAGAGAGAGATAGAGACAGATACAGAGATAGAGTTAGAAATATAGATTCATAGAGAGATAGATAGATAGATTCACAGCGAGATAAATACAGAGAGAGATAGATAGATTCAGAGCGAGATAGATACAGTGAGAGAGAGAGTGGTAGATACAGAGAGAGAGAGATAGATACAGGGAGAGAGAGATAGATCCTGAGCGAGATAGATACAGAGAGAAAGATAGATACAATGGGATTGATACAGAGAGAGATTGATTGATTGAGTACTTTATTTATGTAGATTACAATATATACTGGCTTATACACTTATATACAATAGCTTACAATACAGCAAAGTTATGGATGAATGTTTGGATATTCTCTTTGTCCCAATCATATATCTTTTTACCTAGCGGTTCACCTTGTGATGACCAACGGTCTGTGTGTGTGTGTGTGTGGTGTGTGTGTGTGGTGTGTGTGTGTGTGTGTGTGTTGTGTGTGTGTGTTTGTGTGTGTTGTGTGTTGTGTTGTGTGTGTGTGGTGTGGGTGTGTGGTGTGTGTGGTGTGTGGTGTGGGTTGTGTGCGATTATGAAATTGAAAAAACTTATTTCTCTTAAGTTCAGGAAAAAAATGTATACTTTAATCCACAGTACTGGACTCATTGACCCACGAACAGGCCAAAAAGGTCTATGTGGGCTCTTATATTTCATTAAATAGAGTGAATCCACTTGGGATAGGTGCAATAAGATAAGTTATACCAGAATAGATAAGGTATTAATAGTATTATATGTATTACATATCTCAAGTTGTTATTTGCTCTGTTGAAATATTATTGTAAATTGTGTAAATTTTGCTGATAAATTCAATTCATTCAATTCAATTCGAATTTACAAAATATAATCAAGAAATAATTATTGAGCGTATAATATATGAAAAAAACAATTTTTTAATGAATATAGATAAATAGATAATATTGTTATGCATCTACATAAATTGGCGGAGCTTTGGACATATCAGTGTGCATTCTTTGAAAGAATATTCGAAGTATTCTTCCCACTAACTCTCTACCAAAGAATATTAAAAATATCCTTCCCAGAGAGGTAGATACAGAGAGAGATAGATACAGAGAGAGAGAGAGAGAGAGAGAGAGAGAGAGAGAGAGAGAGAGAAAGAGAGAGTGAGGGCGATAGACTACTGTGAGAGAGAGAGAGTGTGTCTGTGTGTGTGTGTGAGAGAGAGCGAGTGAGTGAGTGAGCCTGTCATAAAGTAGCCCTCCACTTTTAAAACATACCTTTCCTCTCCAAGTTTGAGCAGCAAAGTTTCGAATTGAACTTGATAATTCCCTAAATTATTCGCTGAAACTTGGCCTGGCGTGGCCTCTGCTTCAAGTTGACAAACAGTAGGCAGTCAGTGGGGAATACAAGTCCGAAACTTGTTTCTCCTTCACCACCACACCCCCCACCCTGTAGATAATCCTCTTACGGGTTTCTCGAAAGACAATTTCATTCTTCCCAATTAAAAGGACGGACGACGGCAGCTTTTGCCTTAATGAGCCCGTGCGATTCTTGAAGAGTTGCCTGCTCTCTCTTTCTATCGATCGACTCGATCCGATTGTATTGCAGTCTCACTCGTTTAATTAACAGTCAAATTGTCGCTACAAAACAGAATTCTGTAAATGAAGACATCGATTTCACTTGAAACATAAACTAAGTTTGAACGGCTGTTTTATCTCGTCAGAATATTTTGAGTTTTTCTGTAATAATTTTTTCGCCACACTGTACAGAAAGCAGCTGTTTTCCAGTCCCTACGTAGATCTGAAAGACATTGTTTGCAGACGACTCTCGTCTGACATCAGAACAGGTTTCTTTCCGGCCTAGGCCGGAAAGAGTACCCTTTCCAGCCGCTAACATGGAACTAAGAAAGGTGATCAAAAAACAGCTGATCAAAAAACTTTTCATTATTTGTGATCATTATTCAATAATTGAAACATTCATAATAATATCTCTATTGTCGTTTGAAAGAATAGAAAAGTATAACTCACCTCCCCACATAATTGGAACATCATGTTTTAGACAAATCAGAATGAAAAATAAAATACTTGGACAATTTCCTGACATTCAGATTACCTCAGATTTGCTAGAGCTCAACTTCCACTTCTGCTTTCGGAATGGCTAAGTAGACAACTATTCTCATATATATATATATTATATATATATATATATAATATATATATATAGTTTTTATTTTTGCGTGTGGCGAAAAATAGCGTTATTCCTCGGCCTACGGCCTCGGACTTGAAAACCGATTTCGAGCCGGAAAAATCTCATTTTCTGCTCTAGGTGCGAAATATACTATTTTTCGTACAGAAACCGTAGTATACTAATATCACGAGCACGGCATCAGCTGATGTGGAGTGGAATGCGCTTGTTCGTAGCGCAAAAGTCTGTACGCTCCTTAACATCTTGAGAGAGAAGAGTTACATGATTTGAGCATGAGCAATGAAAGACCACGTGAAGCCTTCTCAAACCAATTCAATGTCCACTACCACCACCTAGGCACTTCTGTGGATGTGCGTGGGTGTGTTGCATGAGACTGTTTATGTGTGTAGTATGTGAGTGTATATATGTAGTCTGTGTGTGAGTGTGAGTGTGTGTGCCATGGTCATTACCGAAAGCACCATCCAGTGATTGGACGTTGGAGATTTGCTGGCTAGTCAGCAGATCACGTTCCTTATATACTACCTTTTACACCTCCTATACACGTACCTTATACACCACCTTACACGAACCTTATAGACTCTCTACAAGACGCACTAACCAGTAGCCATCTACCCTTCAAGGTGTAGAGAATCCTGTTAACTTTTAAGAGACGACGTTCACCCATCTACTGGAGGTACTCTCTAAATGGAGTCTTTGTTGTTAGGGTGAGAGAAGGGAAGGTTTGAGAGAGAGGAAGAGGGTATAGTTTAAAGAGAGATGTAGCTAGGGTAAGAGATGGTAGGCAGGGTAGGGGGGAGTGTGGAGAACTAGGTGTGGTGAGAGGAGTTAGGGTAAGGATGGAGGAGAGAGTGAAGGAGAGTGAAGAGGAGAAGGACTAAGAGAAGGAGAAGAGTCGTAAGGAGGAGAAATAGGAAAAGAAGAATGAGTGGAAGAAGTTGATTGATTGATTGATTGATTGATTGAGTACTTTATTTATGAATTACAATATACTGGCTTATACACTTATATACAATAGCTTAAAATACAGCGAAATATAGATGAATTACATAATAAAGACTAAGAAAATATTATTGAACTGTATATGATATGAAAGTAATTGTAATATAACAACTATGGATAATTAATATTGTTGGCATCTACATAGATTGGCGGAGCTTTGGACATATCAATGTCCATCTCCTCGGGAATAATATTAAAAATATCCTCCCCACTAACTCTCTACCAAATTAGAGAGGAGAGAGAGAAGAAGAGTGATAAGGAAAAGGAGTGAGAGATGGAGAAGTAGAAGAAGATGAATGAGTGGAAAAAGCAGGACGAGGTTGAGCAGAAGAAGAAGGAGGAGGAGGAGAATGTTGAGCAGCAGAAGAAGATGGAGAACGACAGGAAGAAGGAGAAGAAGAGGGAGGTTCAGCAGAAGAGGTACGAGGAGAGTCGTAAGAAGGAGAAGTAGAAGAAGAAGGATGAGTAGAAGAAGAAGGAGTAGGTTGAGCAGAAGAAAAAAAAGAAGAAGGAGGATGAGGAGAAGGAAAAGGGGAAGGAGAAGGAAAAGGGGGAGGAGGGGGAGAAGAAGGGAAAGAGTTATCAAAAGGAGAAATAGGAGAAAAAGAAGAACGAGTAGAACAAGAAGGAGAAGGTTGAGCAGAAGAAGAAGAAAAGTCGTGAGAGAGGAGAAATAGAAAAAGAAGAAGAAGGAAAAGTTTGAGCAGAAGGAGAAAGAGAAGATGGAGAAGGAGAAGGAGAAGGAAAAGGGGAAAGAGAAGAAGAAGAAGGAAAAGAGTCATTAAAAGGAGAAATAGAAGAAGAAGGAGAAGAAGAGTCGTAAGAGAAGAGAAATAGAAAAAAAAGAAGAAAAAGAAGAGTTATAAGAGGATGATAGGAGAAGAAGATTGAGTAGAAGAAGAAGGAGAAGGTGGAGAAGGAGAAGAAGAAGAGAAAGGAGAATGTTGAGCAGGAGAAGCAGGAGACGCTATCCTTTCCCACCTCCATAAAGTTGCCAGATCGTTCTTTAACAACGTAGAGAAATGATAAATTAACAAAATATTCAGTCTCAATTATATTAATTCATCATTCAATCATTGGAGAATATTTTCTTGTCGAATAAAATATAATTGACTAAACCGTGCTTCGCAAATGTCCAATTGAAAACTAGACATACTGGGAACTTGACCTACTGAAATTCTAGAGAAATAGGCCTGAAATTATCCTCAGTGAATTAAGAATCTATACGCGAACTTTCAAGTTAATCAGTCGAGTAGTTGAGACGTGATGATGCGTCATTCGTGAATTTTGTATCCCGTACGTATATAGCCAATTCTCTCCTTTATTATAATAGTATAGAAGATTATTTTGAACAATAATGAACAGTTGATATTACATTAGATATACAGGTATCAGATATCCTCTATAGAAGACAGTGACAAGGCCAGCAATGATGTTTCTCTATCCTTCTCCACTGCCATTATAACGTGGACCTCACTACAGGAGAGAGGAGAGGGGGTAGTTGTGAGGAGAGGGGGTAACTGTGATAAAAGAAAAAGTAATGACGGCATTGGTGGCGATCTCACAAAGAGAAAATGGAGCGGAAAGTCCTGTCGCAACGAGTTATAGTCGGATATGTGTCACCAGACACAAAAGCATCTAGAGGCATCTAGACACTACAAGTACATCGTTGTGACGCTTTATACGTCGTGACGTTTTATAAGACGACACTAGACGCCTTTTGTGGTCACTGCCTGATAAGGTGATAAGGGACGGTCTGTTAGACAGGTCAACCTACATAAGGTGAGGTCCACGTTATAATGGCAGTGGAGAAAGATAGGAGAAGAGCGTTGCCGAGTCTCTGTTTTGCCACTGCCTTCTATATCTGAGGTCACCGGTATATCTGATGTAGTATTAACTCGTTAAAAATGGTCAATTATATTCTACTAGCCGTCAGGCTCGCTTCGCTCGCCATATCTGTCTAGCCAGGGGGCTCCGCCCACTGGACCCCCGACTGGATCGTCCATGAATGAGATAAGCAGGCTCGCTTCGCTCGCCTGCATTTTTCATTTGAGCATTTTTGTCATATGTTAGGACGATCCAGTCGGGGATCCAGACTAGACGTCTGGCTAAACGGATATGGCGAGCGAAGCGAGCCGGACGGCTAGTAATATAATATTCCCAGGAATAGCTCTGATTGAAGTAGCAGTGCCCAATCAATTTTTCCGCGATAAATGCATCTCAATCTTCAATTTGGTGCCAACCTAACAAATTCAACTCAACTTAATGCCAACCTGACAAAATGATTAATTTAGTTACCAGTTAACAACTGTTTCGAAGAGGTACTCTCTCTAGATTATAGTTCTATATTAACATAATTGTGGTATGGACATTTTTCAATTATAATTAAGAGAATAAGAAGAATATACATGCTAAAAGACGAACTTTAAACCCTTAAAAACCACCCTTAGATTTGAAATTTTGCCAAAAGATTCCTTAGTGCGCCTCTAAAGGGCCAACTGAACATACCTACCAAATTTGAACGTTTTTGGTCCGGTAGATTTTTAGTTCGGCGAGTGAGTGAGTCAGTCAGTCAGTCAGTGAGTGAGTGAGTGCCATTTCGCTTTTATATATATATAGATTAAGCTCAAGCAAGAAATTATATTTTTCAATGATTCAATAGTGGATTTCCATAATAAATATGAAATATTTTGATAATAAATTATTGATTCTCCATTAATAAAAGAGAAAGATAGGAAAACAACGTTGCCGATTCTTAGTATTGTCAATTTTCTTCTAAAACCGATAGCTGATACAGGTTCATTGATGTAATATTAACTGTTCATTCTTGTTTAAAATATTCAATTATATTTTTATCATGAATTCTCATAATTGATATGAAATATTTTGTTGATAAATTATTGATTCTTCATTGTTAAAAGACGATCTGGCAACAGTTAGAAAGAGATAGCGCTATCCGCTTTGTTGAATGATAGACAAGGATAGCAATTCTATTGCTATCAAACACTGCCATTATAACGTGGACCTCACTAGAGTCCTAACTATAAAATGATCAATATTATACAGATGGGAATGGATGAGGAATTGTATTTATTCAAATGCTAATTATTGAATAATCATTATTGAATACTCTGCCTTGTCACTGCTTTCTATATAGGATAGCTGATACCGGTTATCTAATGTTATATCAACTGTTCATTCTTGCTTAAAATAATCAATCATAATATTCATTCATCAGGATAATATTATAACCTTCAATGATTTGATGAAAGATCTTCATGATTCAGATTGAATATTCAGTTAATAAATAATTATAATTCTGCATTGTTGAAAAACGATCAGGCATCTTTGAGGAGGTAGAGAAGGATAGCGCTATCTGCTTTGTCGAATGATAGACAAGGATAGGAGCATCAATATCATTCAAATACTCCCATTATAACGTGAACCATTATACGAGAATTGAATGAAAAAGACTAAGAAATTGTCAAAAAACCACTGATTTATTGATAATTAGAAAGACCGGTTTCGGTTATTACACCATTGTCAATCTCTGATAAACTCTCTGATAATCTCTGTTTATCAGAGATTGACAATGGTGTAATAACCGAAACCGGTCTTTCTAATTATCAATAAATCAGTGGTTTTTTGACAATTTCTTAGTCTTTTTCATTCAATATGAATAATTACCACAATATCAACTTCTCAACTACACAAAAAGTAAAATTATACGAGAACATTATAACTTACTACATTGTTAAAAAAACGATCTTACAACGTTGCAGAGCAAGAAGAGGATACAGCTATCTGCTTTGTCGAATGATAGACAAGGATAGCAACACCAATGTCAATCAAATACTGCAATTAACGTGAGCCATTATACGAGAGCATTAAAACTTACCTTCATTGTTAAAAAACGATCTTACAACGTTGCAGAGGAAGAAGAGGATACAGCTATCTGCTTTGTCGAATGATAGACAAGGATAGCAACACCAATGTTAATCAAATACTGTCATTATAACGTGGACCCCACAATAGACGTATTATCATCGCCCAGATTAATTCCTAGCTGACGAGGTCAGAGGTCTCAGATGTCTCAGCGGTCCCGACCTTGTTACATGACACTTCAACATCATCAACATCGTCTCAGTTCTTCTATAGTTTCAAACAAGCTATATCCTGTGAATGTCCTTGTTTCAAGCAGAGATTAGTGCTGTCAATTGAATAGCTTCTCTCTCAGGGTTGAACATTGTCTCAATTTGATATTTGTCTACTTGTTTCTCAGGGGTGAACAGCATCTTGGCTGTATTGTTCGAGGGTGGTGTCGAGCTATGGAGCATCCATTGAGACGCTAATGGATTCTCTGATCCCTCCCCCTTACATTATTCGTGTTTAGCGGTAGAGTCTAATTTTGCCACAACAAATAAAAAAAGTAGAAAAAGTGAAAATCTATATCAACCACCCTTGTTTATCTCTCTATCTAGACCAAATTTTCTATTTTTTTCTTCTTGTGTGTGAATATTTCCTATTTTAGTGATAATAATGTGACATATTTCTTTAATGTTTGGTTTTGAAGCATTTGAATTTGGAAATCTTCTTTGTGAAGATACTTTTTGTGTAGTTGAGAAGTTGATATTGTGGTAATTATTCATATTGAATGGAAAAGACTAAGAAATTGTCAAAAACCACAGAATTATTGATACTTAGAAAGACCGGTTTCGGTTATTACAACATTGTCAATCTTTGATGACAAAGTTTAATCTCTCTAAGTATCAATAAATCAGTGGTTTTTGACAATTTCTCAGTCTTTTTCATTCATTTGTGAAGATATTTAGGGACTGGAAATTTTGAGAAGTGGACAAGTACAAGACTTAACCCATTTCGGAATATGTGTAACCTTATCTAAATTTGGGAGAGGAATAGCTCAAGGTACCTCATTTTTTCTGTCCTATTATTTTGATTTTGAACTTATTGTATGAATCAATAAAGAATATAATAGAGAATAATTTTTAACATTGTTCAAGTTGACATACTAGACAGTGAATAGAATGAAAAATGGATTCCAGTAAATGAACTTGAGTTTTAGAAATGTAAGGAATTCTGTAGAGCTATTGAACGTCTGTAGAGAAGCTGAGGGTGTATCTGATCACTGCTTTCTCAATTACATCCTTTAGTCAATCTCTGGCCCGGTTGCTCAAAAGCAGGTTAAATTTTAACCGTGATTAATTCCAGGAGAGCAAATTGGATCGGGGAGTCTGATCTCACAAGGCGTCAAATCTGCAAAACCGTAGAAACCAATTCGAGAAAAACAAAACGAAACGTTTTTGAAAAGACGGCTTCTCTGATTGTTTCTCGTGGAATCACGGTTGGAATTTAACCGGCGTTTGTGCAACCTGGTCTAAGAATAATTAATTTAGAAGAATATTTAGGATTTGTGTAATGCGGGTTGCATATTTTGCCCCTAGTGTCTGTTACTCAGACAATTTTCCCTTATTCATCGATTTTATACATCATTAGCCATCAGGCTCGCTTCGCTCGCCATATCCGTCTAGCCAGGGGGCTCCGCCCCCTGGACCCCCGACTGGATCGTCCAAGAATGAGATAAGTAGGCTCGCTTCGCTCGCCTGCATTTTTCATTTGAGCATTTTTATCATATGTTAGGACGATCCAGTCGGGGATCCAGACCAAACGTCTGGCTAAACGGATATGGCGAGCGAAGCGAGCCTGACGGCTAATTATATAATATTCCCAGGAATAGCTCTGATTGAAGTAGCAGTGCCCAATCAATTTTTCCGCGATAAATACATTTCAATCTTCAACTTGGTGCCAACCTAACATAGTCAACTCAAATTATGCCAACCTGACAAAATTATCATTTAGTTACCAGTTAACAACTGTTTCGGAGAGGTACTCTCTCTAGATTATAGTTCTATATTAACATACGGTATGGACATTTTTCGATCATAATTAAGAGAATAAGAAGAATATACATGCTAAAAGACGAACTTCAAACCCTTAAAAACCACCCTTAGAGTGAAAATATTGCCGAAAGATTTCTTAGTACGCCTCTAAAGGGCCAACTGAACATACCCACCAAATTTGAACGTTTTTGGTCCGGTAGATTTTTAGTTCTGCGAGTGAATGAGTCAGTCAGTCAGTGCCATTTCGCTTTTATATATATAGAAGATTACAGTTACAAAAAATACAGTAGAGCACATACTGTATAACATTTTATGCACTACTTCAGTGAGGTCCACGTTATAATGACAGTGGAGTAAGATGGGAGAACACAGTTGCCGAATCTCTGCCTTAAACTGCCTACTATGGAGGATAGCTGATACTAGCATATCTGATTTAATATCAACTGCTTATTCTGTTTAAAATGATCAATCATATCTCATTCGTCAAGAAGATATGAAAAAAATATTTTTTCTTTATTAATTTAACATCGAATTGATTATTTTATTAGGGAAATGATAATTATTATTGATCGAATTTAATGGGATGAATTGAGTATTATAATAATAATAATCCTGCTATGATTTTCAATAATGTATTTACAAAATTTAGTTTGAATATTTTGATAAATAATTTTTTTTCTAGATTGTTGAATAACCAGCTGGCAACGTTAGGGAGCTAGAAAATGATAGAGCTATCTGCTTTGTCCTATGATAGACAAGGATAGCAACACCAATGTTAATCAAATACTGCCATTATAACGTGGACTTCACTGTAGCGATGTCTGCTTTGTCGAATGATAGACAAGGATAGCAACACCAATGTTAATCAAACACTACCATTATACCTCACTATGAGCCTCTGTGGTTTTCCACAGAAAACACGGCTCTGTTCATGAATAAAGCCACCACAGACGTTGAAAACAGAAAAAAGGACCATTCTTTCTGTATCAGTGTTTGGAAACAACAGTTAACTGAGATGAACTCGCTTTCATTGTAGGGAATAATTCTCGGCAATGGCATTTCGATACAGGGAAAGCCACTATCGTGTGCCTACCCAAGAATATAGTTATATAGCTATATCCTTGGTGCCTACCTGCCAGTGGGCAGGCATATTTTTCCCTTAGGGGGAGATAGAGCTCCCCAGGGGTGGCGCATTATTGCACTGTTCCTGCTGGAGGGGAGATAGGACCACACAGGTTTGGTGTAAATTGGTGGTGTAACACGTCTGAAGGACGTACTCCCTTCTCGTTTCACAAACCTTATTGTTTCTCACTCTACCACCCTTTAGTCCTAACTGCCCCTCTCTCTTCTACCCTTGATCTTCATTGTTTTTCTCTCTCTTACGTCCTTTCATCACCACTGTCTCTCCTTCTTATCCACTTCTCTCTTTCTCATCCTGACCTGATTGGTTGACACCTACTGATGTCACTTATCACTCTCTCTTTCTCTCCTCCTATCACACTAGATCATCGCTCTCTTTCTCTCCCACAACAACACATCTCCATTGTTTCTCGCTCTTTTCAGCCCTCTTACATCTGTTCCTAACGTCACCACTTTTGTCTCTCGTCTCCGCTCAATCTCTCTTGCAACTGATTGATACCTACTGATGTCACTTCCCTCTCTCTCACTCACTCACTCACTCTCTCTCTCTCTCTCTCTCTCTCTCTCTCTCTCTCTCATTTTGGTAGAGAGTTAGTGGGGAGGATATTTTTAATATTCTTCCAAAGAATGGACATTGATATGTCCAAAGCTCCGCCAATTTATGTAGAAGCATAACATATATTATCTATAGTTATTATATTACAAATTGCTTTTTCATATCATATACAGTTCAATAATTATTTTCTCAGTCTTTATGTAATTCATCTATAATTTTTCTGTATTTTAAGCTATCGTATATATGTATAAGCCAGTATATATTGTAATCTACATAAAGTACTTAATCAATCAATCAATCAATCAATCTCTCTCTCTCCCCCATACATAAATAAAGAACTCTGATCTAATCTTATCTCACTCTCATACATAAATAAAGAACTGTGATCTAATCTTATCTCACTCTCACTCACTCTCTCTCTCACTCTGTCTCTCTCTCCATTCATTCATCCATTTTCTACATCCCATTTTCATTCTACATAATACATATTCATCTTCCCATCTCAAGATTTTCTGGTCTTTAAGTTTTGTATTATCAATATTACCATAGAGAAACAATAGCGTAGTAGATATCCCATGGAATAGGGATTGTCGCAAGTTTTACTGTTATCTCAAGCCAATTACTGTCGATTATTGTCATTTTTACTGTTTTGTTGGGATGAAGTGTGAGAACGGCACAATTTGAGAGACTACCAGCGTCACACAGCTGCTTAGGAAGGAACTACATGAACTATCGGCTTGTGATAACAGTAAAAGTTGCGACATAAATGCCCTATACCATGGGATATCTACTTATGCTATATGGTTTCTCTATGATCTTACTCAATCAATTTCTAAAATTTTAATTTAAATCCACCGAATAACGTTTGTTCCATTCATCTAATTTTAATTATTGATGCAAGATTGTATTCACTATTATTCTATTTCTCATTTATTCATTCATCCCATAATTCTAAGATTCAATCAACTAGTTTTTAACTTATTAAGTAGAGCTTCTTATTTGAACATTACTTCGAGTTATAATTCCCAACCGCTCTAATTCATTACAACCCGGTCGTGTGTTAATGGGAAATATTATTTTATATCCTTCTTAGAATCAATAATTATTATTTGTTGAAACACCGCCGATTTATGAAGTTACATCACATTATTATATTATCGTCATTCTAATGCATCCACTTTATTCTCATTGATTAATTATTATTTCTTTGTAAAATTCGTTGAATAACTAGCATTACCGTCATTTAATGTAAATTAGGGTATAAGCCAGTAAATATTGTAACATACATAAATAAAGAAATCTAATCTGATCTAATCTCTCTCTGTATCCAGTCGCTGTATCCACTCTCTCTTTCTCCTAACCCAACTGCTTCACACCTACTGATTTCTATTTTGTTTCATTTTCTCTCTCACACTCTCTCTCTCTCACACACACACTCTCTCTCATTCACTCTCTCTCTCTCTGTACCCAGTCACTGTATCCACTCTCTCTTCCTCCTAACCCAACTGCTTCACACCTACTGATGTCATTTTTCTTTAATTTTCTCTCTCTCACACTCTCACACTCTCTCTCTCACACACACACACAGTATACACTTTCATTCACTCTCACGCTCTCTCTCTCTTTCTGTCTGTGAGTGAAGTGACATAACGCAAGCCACGCGCTCAAATTAAACAGCTGTCAATCAGCTGACTGACTGAATAAACAGGGCGAGCTATCGCTTGCAGCCAGCCGGGGTTGACTTGGCCCCTCTCCTGGGGTGAACTTGGCCCCCAACGAGTTAACTTACCCCCTCTACCCCTACATTCACTCCCATACCAGCCCTTCAACCCCTATAACCAACACCTCATTTTCACGCGTCAACTGCGCGGATAAATATTATTTTCAACAGCCACCTTTTTCAATCATTCATCATTTCATTCAGATCCATTATGAACGTAAAATGATTAGAATCATCGTCATCATTATTGTACAATATGGTTGAATGAATCATCGTGATCATTATCTGTCATAATGAACAATACTAGATTTATAATCATTATGTTTATTATAATAATCCAATCTTTGGAATCATAAGCTACATAACTTACTATTAACTTATAGTATTATTCCAGTTCCCTATCCATAGACTGACTCTGCTAGAAAAGGGACCGTATTATTTAGGACTCAAGTGTTCTAATTGCATTCCAGAGGGTATAAGGTAGTGTGACAGCTATAAGTTATTCGTATAAAAGATAATTAGGACACTGGTAGAGCCTTGTCCTTATACCATTGAGGAGTGTTTTAGAGCATTCATGTGACTCCATTCTTAAAATGACATGTTGTATGCCACTTGAGCACTGCTCAGAATTTGTGGCTCCACACAACAAAAATATAATAATATAATAATATATCATACATACTATATTTAATATTTTGTATATTTGGACTGTAAATTTTTGTGATTTTTACAAAAGTTTTAATCACCATTGGGGAGAGAAACAGTTATGAGTTTATTCTGTTGATTCTCTCCCAATTATTAATTTGATATTGTGATTGTGGAATGCAATAAATAATACTTGATACCATAATAATTGTGATCATGCTCAAGATGATCATCAAACTAATCAATTTACAGTATTGATGATTTTTTTTCATAATGATTGTTTTAAATAAATGAACAAATAAGTAGGATTTTAATGTGTCCAATAAAAGTCACTATATCCTTCAACTTCAAGTTTTGGTATACGGGTTGGTTGCAATGTTTGTAAGATCAGACATCAGAGATCTTTCCAGATTAGAGCAAGGGTTGAAAACATTCACAACAAACTTGCTGTATCTCCCTTGAAAACCCTTGTGGTAAGAGAACTGAAAAGTCCTAAAAAGTACAAATAAAAGAATGCTCTTATTTCATATTATTATTTCTTTAAAATGTGATTATTTCCTATTTTAGTTATAATAATGTGGAATATTTTTTCTATGTTTGGTTTTGAAGCATCTAAATTCAAAAATCTACTTTGTGAAAATAATTAAGGACAGAGAATGTTGTGAAGTGAACAACACACTCACTTGATGATCTACTTATTTTATGAATCAATGAAAAAATAAAGATAACAGACACTTGCTTGAAGGAATCAGATTAAACAAATTATACAGAATATCAAAATTGAAGGGGATGATTTAACTAGGGGAGAGAAATAACTCTTCAACAAGCATGACAATATCATAAGCAAACAGTGCCATTATAACCTGGATTTCACTATATATCCTTCAACTTAAGAAGTGAACTTCATATTGAATAAAAAGACTAAGAAATTGTCAAAAAACCACAGATTTATTGATACTTAGAAAGACCGGTTTCGGTTATTACATCATTGTCAATCTCTGATAAACTCAGAGAGTTCATAGTCTTATACTCATAGTCTATCAGATATTCATAGTCTTATACTCATAGTCTCTATCAGATATTTATAGTCTTAACCTCTGAGTTTATCAGAGATTGACAATGATGTAATAACCGAAACCGGTCTTTCTAAGTATCAATAAACCTGTGGTTTTTTGACAATTTCTTAACTTTTTTTTATTCAATTTGAATAATTACCACAATATCAACTTCTTAACTACACAAAAAGTGAACTTCAGCTGAAGTTTTCACCTCCCACATAATTGAAAATAATCTTTTAGGTTATTTAGACAAATCAGAATAAAAATTCTTGGACAATTTCCTGATATTCAGATTACCTCAGAGCTATGACCTTCCACTTTTGCTTTCGGAAGTGCTTAATAAACAACTATTCTCATAAATATCCATGATATTTTAGAATTATTCCATCATCAAGTTTTATTCAGAGGTCATTTAATAGTTAGATTGTTTGATATAACATAATATCGCTCCAACTTTTCAAAAAAATCTCCAAAATTATTTACTTAACTCTATTATTTGCCTCGAACTTGGTCGTGTGTTGATGGGAAGGGTATAATTTCATATAACTTTCAGATAGAATGAATTTTCAAGGATGAAATATTTTGTTATTTTATTAATTATACATTGTTAAAGACGATCTGGCAACAAAGCAAAGCGAGGAAGAGATAGCGCCTATCCGCTTTGTTGAATGATAGACAAGGATAGCAGTACCGCTGCTAATCAAACACTGCCATTATAACGTGGATCTCACTGTAATACGAGTAATAGAGGGAGACAGTAAGTAACCGTACTAGGATATTTTGATTGATTGATTGAGTACTTTATTTATGTAGATTACAATATATACTGGCTTATACACTTATATACAATAGCTTACAATACAGCAAAATTATAGATGAATTTACATAATATAGACTAAGAAAATAATTATTGAACTGTATATGATATGAAAAAGCAATTTGTAATATAATAACTATAGATAATAATTATATTGTTATGCTCTACATAAATTGGCGGAGCTTTGACATATCAAGTTCCATTCTCGGAAAGAATATTAAAAATATCCCCCCCTAACTCTCTACCAAAGACGAGAGAGTGTAAGACGTAGGAATGAGGGTGAGAGAAAGGTATGGGAGTGAGAGAAAGGTGTGTAAGAGAGAGAGAGTGTGTGAGAGAAAGGGTGAACGCATGAGTGACAATGACAACTGAGAGGTTATGGAGTGAGTGAACGTATGCGTTATATTGTTGTCAGGGTGTCAGTAATCCCAGAGGCCACATTTCCAACAGTTTCCAGCCACAAACACGGCATTTCACTCTTGCAACTGGAATCCAGGCAACACCCCCCTTTGGGCCCCCTTTGACCCCCTTTTCGCCCCCTTTGGGCCCCCCTCATCAGGTCAGGAACGCGGCAAGCAGACTGTCTCTGTGTACAGCATAGATAGCGGCGCATCTCGCGAGTCTCATACCCTCTAGCCTAACCCAATTCAAAAAAAGGGGCAAAAAGCGGGTGCTATTTCGCGAAATGGGAAATTCCCATTTTTCTTCCACTTCACTGAACACACAGCACCCCTAATAACTTTTTCAGAGTGTCGACAGTGGTGCACATGATTTTGTACTCTTCCTCTTCCTTCTTCTTCTCCTCCTCCCCTCCTCCTACTTCTCTTTCAACTAGTCCTCCAGCTCCTTTATCCTACCGTCTTCCCACTTTCCCCCTCCCCCTCTCCTCCTCCTCCTCCTCCGCTTCCCTTTCTCCCCCACTTCTTCTCTTCACCGCATCACCTCCTTCTCCTCCTGCTTCTCTTCGTCTTCTTCTCCACCTCCTCCTCCTCCTCCACCTACTCATCATCCTCTTTTTTATCTTCTTCTTTTATTCATGATCTCCTCCTCTTCTTATCCTCTCTTTCGTCCTCCTCCTCCTCCTTCTTCTCATATTTTTCTCCTCCTCCTCAACCTTCTCCTTCTCCTTACAATTTTCCATTAATAAATAAATCCTTATTTAAATAACGAAATTCACGTTTTGGTAGAGTTAGTGGGGAGGATATTTTTAATATTCTTCCCAAGAATGGACATTGATAGTCCAAAGCTCCGCCATTTATGTAATGCATAACATATGATTATTATCTATAGTTATTATATTACAAATTGCTTTTTCATAACATATACATCAATAGTTTATTTTCTTAGTCTATTATGTAAATTCATCTATAACTTTGCTGTATTGTAAGCTATTGTATATAGTGTATAAGCCAGTATATATTGTAATCTACATAAATAAAGTACTCAATCAATCAATCAATCAATCTCCTTCCGGTCGTATGTTGATGGGAAGAATGTTATTTCAAATTCTTTTCAGAGAGTCAAAATACGTTGTTGAAGCACCACCGATTTGTGTAGTCATTACAATATTACATTTTTGTCATAGTCATTCAATTTCAGGTGTTTTCCATGCATATGATCAATCCGGTAAACAGCTGTTTGCAGAACAAATAAACATATGATTCTCATTACAGCATACTTTACTGTAATTGCACCATATGTTTTTTTCACTGTCGAGTATGTTTCCTAGTTCCGAAATAGGAACAGCAAAACTGCTACAAAAAAACACCTTCAGCGCTCCAGGTGGAAGTTACGTCAACTTTCACAAAATTCCTGAATCGAAATTTGTAAAGTAGGTTATGTTTATAAAATGCATGTAGTAACGTCAGCACAAACAGGTAATGTTGTCTATTTCTCAATTCTTCTTCTTCACATTATTATGGCAAAAACTAGTGTACGTTATTTGGACGTGAATGTCTTTTGCAGTGCTCGGATGAAATTCTAGTCTCGGCTAACGCCTTGTCTAGAAACATCATTCTCGCCTGCAAAAGGCTCCTTCCCGTCCTTGTGACATAAGATACTGTTATCAATCTATCCAAGACTGGAAAGATATTCTACGATAATATACTTGAATAGACTTGCTTAGCCTAATGATCAGTCAATAAGATGTCAAGCGTATAATCTTCAATTGAATACAATACAGTCGAATGTATTGAATCATGTATCTTGTCATAGGCATTGACTCATTGTCCCATATGTAATGATAGGATGTATTATATGTATTTTGAGCATACACAAATACAATGTTATCGAAATTGGTTGAGCTCTATTGCTGAGATATGGATATAGATATAGATATGGATATGTATATGGATAATATGTCGGATATGGATGAGTTGATAATTAATATGTAATTGTCGGTTGTGGTGGGGGTAGTATGACATCAATAGAGAATACACTACACATGAACAAACATCAACTAATTGGTGGTTTGAATCCGAGATGATATGAACCAGCCACTGCGTACAATATGTGTAATATGTGGTCCAGTTTTGATGAGCGCTTACTCGAAACAAGCCTAATTTAGTCCAGCGAACGATTCCCTCAAATTGGTGTCAGTGAACGTGTCAGGCACAGTCAGAATATAATCCCCATGTGTTCTAATGGAACTATTCACACTCAGCCCGGTCGAGCTAGTATGAATAGTCCTATTAGAGATAAATAGATTGATATTTCCATACTATGCTGGAATCGTACACTGATACTGTTAAGAGTCGTGGTTTAGGGGTTAAACAGACCATAATGTTTCAATATAGTATCTTACGTAACAAGGATGGGAAGGGACCTTTTTCAGGCGAGAATGATGTTTCTAGTCGAGGCGTTAGCCGAGACTAGAATTTCATTCGAGCACTGCAAAGACATTCACGTCCAAGTAACGTACACTATTTTTTGTCATAACAATCTAAAGAAGAATAATTGTAAAATAGAGAACATTACCTGCTTGTGCTGAAGTTACTACAAGCATTCTGTAAACATAACCTAGTTTACAAATTCCGAACCAGGAATTTCTTGATTTTAGTTGACAAAACTTCCACCTGGAGCGCTAAATGGCGGGTTTTTGCAAAAGTTTTGCTGTCCGTATTTCCGAACTAAGACACATACTCGACTGTAAAGGAAACATTTGATTTTATTACAGTATAGCAAATACCTTAAAGATGCATAGACTCACATGCAGCGCTAGTGTCCTACTTGAAATTGAAATCGGTCATTGAGGGGGCAACCTATAAGATTATTACATACCAATGCCTTTGTAATCTATAAATTACACAAATATATATGTATAATATCTCGTGCTAGAATACCCCAATGGCGGCCTTCAATTTCAAGTAAGAGCTATAATTGAGAAGACATAGGCATTGTGGGTCTATATCTCTATTGTAGGTCTTTGCAGTATAGTATGCTGTAATGAGAATCATATGTTTATTTGTTCTACAATCAGCTATTAACCGGCTTGATTTCATGCATGTAAAACAGCTGATATTGAATGACTATGACAAAAAATTCTAAATTCGAAATTCCTTGTTTATAAAAATATTTTGGACTCAAAATTGTACAAAAATCATGAAGTGTAAACATAACCTATTTTTGGTCAATTTTTATCCAAATTTGGGAAAGGAACAATTTTGGGCTTTGAGCCTGTTGATCCTTCCCCAATCATTCATAGTTGAGAATTATATTGTATGTATAAACGTAAAAATAAATGAAAATAAATTACTATATTATTCTATATTTGGGAATCTAGCTCATGAGTAGGAATCTGATCAATCAAAGAAATATAGAATCTTTATTTTCTCCATTATTCAATAGAAATTTTATTTGAAAGAAATCATCTAATTATCTGTTAAATAGAATATTATTATTGTATTTAATATAAATATAGAATCTCAATTATAAAAACGTTACATTCTATCATAGAAACCCATTCATTCTTGACGGATAGAATATAATCGATTATTTCAAACAATAATGAACCGTTTGATATTACATCAGATATACCGGTATCAGCTATCCTCTATAGAAGGCTGTCGCAAGGCAGAGAATCGTCGAACCTGTACTCCTATTTTCCTCAAATGCCATTATAACATGGACCTCTCCATATATTCCTTCTTCTGTTGGGGTTTTCTTGTTCTGTGGTGCAGAGAACAATATTTAAACCGCTCAATAAACAATAAATAGTTTGTATATTTTGTGATAATATCTGCTTTGTCGAATAATAGACAAGGATAGCAACACCAATGTTAATCAAACACTGTACTTCTCTACTCCGTGCCTTTATACTCCGATTTCAGAATTAAACTTTATGTGATCTCCTAACAAACTTTATTTCCTGACAGATCAATCCAATTTTAGTAATCCAATTTTGAAAATCAATCGCAAGCTCTGAATGCAAGACACGTACGAACAAATTACGTGGAGTTTCGCAACTCCGTTGCGACCTTGAGTGAAGTAAAGTATAGTGACAATGCGGTAGCGTGGCACTTCCTATCGTGGCATTTGCTGCAAACAATTCAAGTGTGGCGTTTCCTACGAACCAGAATTCAATCGTGGACTCTCTACGAAGAATTGCTATCTATACTCAATATGTATCTGTTACTGTCCAGTTTATCAGAGATTGACAATGGTGTAATAACCGAAACCGGTCTTTCTAATTATCAATAAATCAGTGGTTTTTTGACAATTTCTTAGTCTTTTTCATTCAATTACTGTCCAGTAACTGATTTTTTCTTCGCTGCTCTATTTATTGAGGTTAAATTATTCTTCTATCATCATAATTTGTAATTTTCAAATGATTTATTTATTTTTATTGATTGTTTTTTCTTTCATGCTAGAAGCCTCTCGCTGATGACAGCTGTGATGACACAACGATGTAAGTTAACGGTTAGAACGGCATGTTCTACCGTTAGTGGCCAGCCTAACAGATACTTCAAGGCACAAGTGACCGTAACAGATACTTCAAGACACAAGTAACCGTAACAGATACTTCAATACACAAGTAACCGTAACAGATACTCCAGAACACAAGTAACCGTAACAGATACTTCAAGACACACACAAGTAACCGTAACAGATACAAGTTGAGTTGTACAGGTAGCATTTCTACATAGGAGAGTCCACGATCGAATCATGGTCCACAGGAAATGCCACGCTTAATGTGTTTTCAGGAAACACCACCGTAGGAAGCGCCACGTAGCCGCTGCATTTACTGCACTTTGGCCTTGAGTAACAATGCAACTGCAAAAACTCATGAAGTATAAACATAACCCATTTCTAGAAAATCTCTATCCAAATCTGGGGAAGGAATAGTTTTGGGCTTCAAGCCTGTTGTTCCTTCCTCAATCATTCGTAGTTGAGAATTATATTGTATCTATCAGTGTTTAAATGAATAAAATTAGAGTACAGGTAGCAGTTCTTCGCAGAAAGGTCCACGATCGAATTTTGGCTTCTAGGAAAAGCCACGTTTGATGGGTTTGAAGGAAATGTCACCATAGGAAGTGTCATATAGTTGCTTCATTCTCTGCACTTTGACCTTGAGTCATATAGTGCAACTGCTCTGTTGCTGCTGTATTTACTATATATAAGTCCAGAATTGAATTTTGGTTCGTAGGTTAAGGCTTTGCAAAGGCTAAAAATTAACTTTTTACTGGTGATATTTTTTAAAGTTTCTCTATTTGTATACTATCAAGCTATCAAAATGGAAAAGTTTTCTCAGGAAAATATTTTTTTTCAGATCATTACTTTTTGAGATATGAGCGCCTAAAGTTGAAACTTTTGGGACAGAACATTTCAAATTGTGTAAGAGATAAATCCATGAGATTTAGAGGATGGATTCTTCATGGTATTGTTGATACATTAAAATAAAAAATTTCTTAAACTAGCAATTCTTGAGAAAATTATTTAATTTACTAAAAATAACATTTAGTTGAGTTGCACAGCCTTAAGCCACGCCTAATGGGTTCATAGAAAACGCCACCGTAGGAAGCGCCACATAGCCGCTGCATTCACTGCACTTTGACCTTGAGTCAGAAAATGCAACTGCTCTGTTGCTGCTGTATTTAGCACATAGAACGAATGCAGGCACTGGAATGGCAGAGCTGTTTGACTTTGGAGTTAATCTTGTCTGTGGTAGATAGTTGTCAACGGATAGGATCTGCGTCTCCTTTGTTTCAGTCTTTGATGGCTTCAGCCATTGTCTCTCGACTCCTTTGTAGCCGGCTGGCTTTCGTTCACAGTTATCAGCTTACCCTGCTAATTTCGATATTTCACTTGCCACACCAAGCTTTCTGCATTCGAAGTTTTGTCACATCTCACATCTACAAGCAGCTCTACTCGATAAATGGGACACGGGTTAACAAATATGACGAAAACATTCTTGGAAGAGTTGGGACTTTTCAGTTCTTCTACCACTCAAGGGTTTTCAAGGGAGATACAGCTAGTTTTGTTGTGAATCTTTTCAACCCCGGTTCTAAGCAGAAATAGTATATTTCGCACCTAGGGCCGAAAATGAGACTTTTTCGGCTCGAAATCAGTTTTCAAGCCCGAGGCCGGAGACCGAGGACTAGAAAAGATTGAGAGCCGGAATAGTATATTTCGCACCTAGGGCCGAAAATGGGACTTTTCTGGCTCGAAATCGGTTTTCAAGTCCGAGGCCTACGGCCTCGGACTAGAAAAGATTGAGAGCCGGAAAAAACATTTTTGCCCATGGTGAGAACGTTATTTTTCGCCACACAGGAAAATAAACAATATATTATATGAGAATAATTGTCTATTATAAGCACTTCCGAAAGCAAAAGTGGAAGGTCATAGCTCTAGCAAATCTGAGGTAATCTGAATATCAAGAAATTGTCCAAGTATTTTTATTTCTTATTCTGATTTGTCTAAATAACCTAAAAGATTATGTTCAATTATATGTAAGAGGTTGAGTTTATACTTTTTATTCTTCCAAATGACAATAAGATGATATTATTATAAATGTTTTGATTATTGAATGATAAACACAAAGAATGTAAAGTTTTTGATCAGCTGTTTTAGCACACTTGAAATTTGGCCAATCTGAATGTCAATGGAAAGTTTTTGATCAGCTGTTTTAGCACACTTGAAATTTGGCCAATCTGAATGTCAATGGAAGTTTAGGTTAGAAGTTCTATCCTACTCTGAAAACAGAATTATTTGAATAGTTTATAATATATATCTTATCTGTATTCTATTCATCCAAATAAAATGATAGTATATTATTACAGAATACTTTATTGAATTCTAAAAGCATAAAATGATTCCGTTTATCCACCATGTTCCATGATAAACGCTGTACTAGGAGGTTTGAGGTTAGATTCTATTATACTCTGAAAATTGAATTTGAATAGTTTATAATATCTCATTATTTGTATTTCATTCATCCAAATAAAATGATAGTATCTTATTGCAAAAACTTTATTCAATTCTAGAAGCATAAACTGATTCCGTTTCATAAACTATTTTGTAAACACGTTCACATCAAATCAGAATCAGCTGACTTCAAGGTTATTTTACAGCCCTAGGGCCGTAAAAATTTTACCGGCCTGGTCAGAAAACAATCACTTTCGGCCTCCATATGACGCACGTAAACCAGCTCATTACATCCAAGTGGGGCGAAAAAACATTTTTGCCCACGGTGCGATCGCTATTTTTCGCCACACAGAAAAATAAACAATGCTTTAAATGATGAGATTCATACTCACGATCAACTTGCATGTGATCGAAGTTGAAAACATACAATTACAGTCTCAAAAATAATGATTCGACTGAATCATTGTGAATATTGTAGAACCGTTCCATAATTGAATAAAAACACAAATATTTTGTCAAATTCTCCACTGTTTTATTTACTGAACGACCAAGGTTTCGTGACCACACCGGTCACATTTTCAAGTTGACTAAAGCTGTTTAGTCAACTAAAGCTGTTTAGTCAACTAAAGCTGTTGAGTCAACTAAAGCTGTTTAGTAAACTAAAGCTGTTTAGTCAAAAATCAAAAAAAATCAAATTTATTTATTTACCAATTCACTAGAAATTCACAAAATAACACTTATCAACTAATATACATTGGTGTGGCTGGAAAAAGAAGCCTTGAGCTCCAGCCACGAGTTCGAAAATATTCTTTAAATTATTTGTACATTTGCCGTGATAATAAAACTAAAGTCAACTAAAGCTGTTTAGTCAACTAAAGCTTTTTAGTCAAGTTGAAAATGTGACCGGTGTGGTCACGAAACCATAGTCGTGTACTAAATAAAACAGTGTAGAATTTGACAACAGATTTGTGTTTTTATTCAATTCAAAAATAAAAAATTGAGGAATTTTTGAAAAAGTTTGGACAGTATTATGTTACATCGTACAAGCAAAGTATTTCATACAACCACTCACAAAGCTTAATAAAGAATATGTTGTGATAAAGTAATTCAAAAAAGGGTACTGAGATTTGTATTTCTATTAATAGAGAAATAATTCTAGAATATCGTGAAAATTGTATGAATAAAGAGAGGAATACTCACGGACAACTTGCATGAAGCCTGAAACAACTTCAGTGTCGAAGTTGGGAGCATCAGCTGATACTTCGCATCTGTATTTTCCCGCCAAATCTGTGCCGATCTCCCGCAGGACCACTTTCCCGCGTCCAGATTTGCTCACCTACAAAACAAGGTACAGTCTTTACAAACGAAAAAAAACTGTGCTTTATATCAGAAAACCGCTACATGTTGTAATGTATTACATTCTATACTCTATGTATGTTGCTATAGTGAGGTCCACGTTATAATGGCAGTGGAGGAAGATAGCAGGACAACGTTGCCGATCCTCTGTCTTGTCAATGCCTTCTATAGACGGCAGCTGATACAGGTTCATTGATGTGATATTAAATCTGGGTTTATACCAAAGTTATTAACAAAATGTTAATAACATAATCCTTATAGATTCTATTAGATTAAACGGAACTTGACATACACATATTGTGCCGGGCACTCTCTTTAATTCAGGCCTTTTCCCAAGTTATAATAGTAAATTTTAATACGCAATAGACTAGAGCCATTTTTGTAAGTGAGTTAGCGAAATAAATTATTTTCTCTCTCTATTATGAACGGCCATGACTTCGAGTTTCCCATGATAGATATTTAAAAATTGTGGCTCCGAGTCGTCGAGGAATGTAGATTATGGAATTATCTCTAAAACTTAGCCTTCTTGTCGCGACATAAAATGTGATAAGTTGGAAAACAGCAAGCATTGAAATTATAACAAACTACCGATTTTGCAGTTACTATTTGGTCCAAAGGCTCTAGAAGCCACGCGACGATTGGTCAAATTGATTCCTTTCGCCCAATAGGAGACCTGTTTCTAAATACAGTAGTGGGGATTCCCCAGCCGCCAGACCAGATTACGTTTCGGAGGACTTTGCTAGGAGCACTACGAGAGTAAAGATGTAGTCATTATGTTTCGCCCTTTTTGGGCAGGTTTATAAGTTTATTTCATTAGTTAATGTAGGAGCTAGTTTGATTTTTTATTAAAGTTTAAATTTTCTAGTAGTGCCATGTCCTGAAAGGTTTAATTGTGTTTCTTCTTCATGTACGAATAATTGTTTCTTCAAATAACCGCTAAGGTACGTAAACTAAGGTTAAAATATAATTTAGGGAAATTAATTAAGTGAAACTTCAATCAAAAGATTTTATCAACAAAGCCTGTTATTTTTCAAGTTAATAATATTGATTGAGAATAATCCTTTTGATTTTATTAGTGATGGAAGATACTTATAATTTTTTTCTACAGAAGTATAGAAAGTTTTCAGTTACGTTACATTTGAGTTATTGTTCCTGGAGATATATTATCGTAGAGTATTGCTGAAAGTCAGGAAGATAGCCTTTAAATTGAAATGAAACTTTTAAGAATTGTTCATATTGAGTTTATGACATTTTTTAATTTATATTTTTCAGACTCTGTTTTCTTATGTCATTAAGGCTTTTGAATGATTTAGTAAATTTTTTATGATAGAAATCTTAATAGATGAAGAAGAAAGTTTTTCTTCTCCAGGAAATTAATATTAATGAATGTTCAAATTTTAATACAATTTAAATTATTTTCTATGTGTCTACTAATTTTATTTAATTAAAGGTGAATCTTATAAGGCAAACATTATCTTTCCTTAAAGTGAAATTTTCAATATTTTTTTCTTTTATTGTGTTATAAAGTGTCTTGTTTTATTAGGTGATAAATTCATAATTTCAGTTGATACTAGTTTTTGGACTTGTATTTGTAGGTAAATCAAATCATAAACTCTGGAATGTTCATTTTTAATTAAGGTTCTGAGCAGTTTTGGGCGAATGCCCGTTATTTACACTTGGATTGCGTCCTATAGTTCATAAATAATAAATAAAATAAATGTTGGCTGGCGCACAAGTTTCCAACAATACTAGCCGAGCTACTATATGAAAAATTATATTTGATTTCGCAAACCAAACGAAAAATATCATATAAGTTAGCATCATTTCAATTTGAATTATTTGTGAAGAAAGATCCATTAATTCTGATAAAAAGAATCAGTAGTTTAAAGATAAAAATCTATATAAAATGAGGATTCAAAGAATGAGAGAATTTAATTAATTGTAATCAATAGATAACTCCTGTTTTAGCTTTTGATGAATTGTAGGAAGAGTTAGAAATTAATGCTGTAATACATTTATTTACAGCGGTTCATGTGTGTCCCCAAACCAACTTCTTGTACTACCACCCCTTTGGTTCCGCAACTTTATGTAAAGCCGCTTCAAGACACCCGTTCAGACGACAGGTCTAGTGACGTAAGAGGACGTCGCCGTCAAGCCAAATTCAACCGGTAAAAGCTCACCGCCAAAAACAAGGTACTGTAACCCCGACGATAAAGCAACGTACAAACCAACGAAAGTGCAGTGTAGTGAAACAAAGGTTCATTCGAGAATGTCAATAAAAAGTGGGGATTCGAAATTATTATGAAATGGGTTATATGGGTTACTATCGACGAAATTTGGGTTCAACGGGTTTTTTTCTTTCTTGAGTAATTTCATGTTGAAATTGTTTGGTTATTTTATGACTGATCTTGTTTGGTTTTGTGACGTATTGCTATCTAAACGGGGATAGTAATGCGCCCCCGAATCAGATGAAGAATGTCAACAAAGTAACATGAAATTGTTGTTTCTGTTGTTCGATTTTAGTTGCCAATGTTTATTGAAGCTGTTTGTATTTTTCAATTATTTCAAATTGTAGTGTTTTTCTATAGTATAAACCTATTAAATCAGGCATGGCAAGATTAATTGAAGTTTTCTTGACTCTAGCCCGTTCACCTGCATGAATTAGGTATAGACTCAGGTATTTTCTAGATGTGTCGGCCTATTTCTAAATTCTAAATTTTATTCAAAATTATCTCCTTTGGCACACAACTGCGCCACTCTGCTGTCTAGAGATATTTAAATCTCTGGAATTCAAATTTTCTAAAAAATTAAATTTTCATAACTTACTCTAATAATACTAGATCAATTTTTCTGAGTCTATACTTAATAATTCATTCTGTGAACGTGTTCACTGTCAATATTTTAGGTTTGGAGTTGAATGAATAATTTATAGTTGCTACTCCAATTTTTCTGAAGTTTAAATAATTGTAGATGAAATAGGAATGTTATTCAGTTCAGTAAATCCATTAAAGTGAAAATATTTTGATGCGCTTGAAGATAAAGTCAGGTATTATTGAAGCTTAAGTTGAAAGTATTCTGAATCTTCATATTGAAATTGATCATTAAGAAATTAAAGGTTTAACGTTAGAATAAAAATGAGTAGAAGAAACTAGGATATGTGAGAAACAACTGATTCTAAGTGCTGAATAAATTTTTTGCATTCTGTAATTCCGTGAATGGTGATAGAAATTATTGTAATGTCAACGTACGTATTCTGGTCTCACGTCTGGTAGTTGAATATCATTATAGTAGTAGTGAAAGGGAATATTGAGATTTTAAAGGTCAACCCAAGTAAATTAGGAAAATTCGGAAATTATTATGGGAGAATGTTTGAGGAAAATAGGAAATTTTTTTGATAAGTTTAGGTAGATCGAAGGTAATCAGAGAATAAATAGGAAACTGTTTTATTAGTTATTGTTGATATGTAGTTTTGAAAAGTTGATGAGTAGTTTTGACCTTGAGATGTTTAAACTAAACAATTAGATATTGTAGATTAAAGTTGAAACAATGATCAAATCCTTGGGAATTTGTATGAAAATAAGTTGATTCAGATGAGGTTGTTAAGTCCCTTTATCAGTAATGTTTATTCTCGAAAAGGTGAATTAGTTTTATTATTGGAAATATTTTTTTTTGTGTGATTTTTGCGGTAGGCATGCGTAGTGATAGTGTAAAGATCCGTTGTGTTGGTGACGTTTCCTGTAGGCTGTGGGGAATTTTTTTTGTTTAGTTGAGACTCAAGATTTAGAGGAGGACACGGGGATGTCCTGCCTGTGTGTGTTGTTGTTGAATTTAGGTAATCGGCGCGAGTGTAGGTCCGTGTCCAGAGAGAACGGAGCACTGCCCGAAAGTTGTCCATGTAACAAATCAAGGAATCTAGCTTTGACTAACCTTGCAAATTTGTACGGTGGAATTGTATAATTTTAGCGAAAGGCACCGAAGGTGGTGTGAGCTAAGATTTTTTTTGTATCTAGTAAACGGTCTGGTTCATTCGAGAGTTATGGGGCTCGTCAGTAGAATAACGTAAACCGAAATCTAGAATATTTAGTGAGTCTTCGTAGTGATTGTAAGGAAAACAATCAGCGTAAGGCAGTTTAGGGAAGCCCAGTCAAAAGGTTCGTTAATGTTGGGTAGGAAAGTCAGCCGCAAAAACACAAGTAATAATTGGTAAAAAAGGGGTATTATTGAGTTTAAAGTTGCTTAGAAATTTGGTATGGTAACGAAAATTGAAAGTTTTAAACAATGAATATTTAAAGTGATTAGTTAAGGTATACAAATAAAATAACAGAGAAACTTTTTCGAGTACCCAGGTAATGTTAAAATGGTTATCAGTGAAAGTAGAAATAAATATTGGAACAGTACTGAACGGGTTAAATTAAAATAAAATTAACAGTGAAATTCTTCTAGTTGAATTTGAAATGAAAAGGGAAAATCTCTTGAGTTAAGCATGAGTTTAAATTATTCTGTAGTTGAGAGTTGAAAGGTTGATTAAAAATTCAATTGGGGATATGAAAGTAGAAATATGTAGGAAAATTCGTGTCAAAAAGGAAATAGAATTTTTGTTGGGAAAATTAAATTAAAGTAATTAACAGTATAGTAGAAATCTTATCTTGGCCAGTAGTAGTTAAATGCCGGGTGAACTGATGTAGGAGTCTTGGTCTAGTTCAAAGGAAAACGGAGAAGGAAGAGTGAGAGAGTTTTCCATGTGAATAAGTTGAGATATTTTGAGATCTAATAGAGTAATTGAAACTAGTTGGATATGAAGTTTACAGTTGAGGAATAATTATGTGAGGCTCCAGTAAGGTTGGAAATGTCAGTGAACTTGAGAATCAGTAATAGTGTAATAGTAGTCTATTAATGTGTTAGTGTATTGGTAAATTCAATAATGTTGATAATCAGAAGTCAAGCATTAGCAGTCCCAAGCCAGTTGATCGAGTTGAATTTTCATATTATTAAATCATGCCTTGAGAATTATTCTTCCAGTGTTTAGAGAAAATGTCACGTACTTTGAGTTTACGATAAATAAAGCCTGGCACCCGATATCATAGTTTTGTTTTGACTAGCGTTCTGTGGTAGAGGTTTCCTACTAGAGTATTATAATGAAAAGTGTTTTTTCTCATGATTGTGGAATGCAAAATCGCGCTTGTGTCATATAGCTCTCACGTTGATCTAATAATGCAATTTCAATAATTGTTATCTTTGAATCGTAGTCGATGTAGAATAGTATTGCCTACTGAATTGCTTTATATTGTTAAAAATATGTTGCACTCTCAACTCTATAGTAATGATAGTTAGATTTCAATACATTCAGCAGAGTGAAAAAGTTTCATCCTTTACTATTATGATCAAACGTGCTTCATATTTTACAACAGCAGAGTAACATAGAACCAATTAAAACTATGATGTCTCTTAAACGTTTTCCCTTGTTAGAGTTTGCCAAGAAAATAACCAGGGACTCAATAAAGTGATTGAAGTATTCAAGATTATTATACTCGGTCCGTCTTTAGTACCTACTTAAAAGGTGGACACGCCCATATTGTTTTGTCCTGACTCTTGCCACAGATTTAAAGACTCTTGACACAAATCTCAATTAGGTATACATTTTGCTGAATTTCGGAATGATTAAAGAGATTTCTTTTGAAGAGGGCCCGCTTCAAATTGGATCCTACTATCAATCCAGAAATTCGACTCTCCAAAACATACAGAATGCCTCTATGGTAACATATCCTGATTAGATTTCTTTTTGCGTGTTTCACACCGGAAGGAAGGGGAGTGTGCCGGGCACTCTCTTTAATTCAGGCCTTTTCCCAAGTTATAATAGTAAATTTAATACGCAATAGACTAGAGCCATTTTTGTAAGTGAGTTAGCGAAATAAATTATTTTCTCTCTCTATTATGAACGGCCATGACTTCGAGTTTCCCATGATAGATATTTAAAAATTGTGGCTCCGAGTCGTCGAGGAATGTAGATTATGGAATTATCTCTAAAACTTAGCCTTCTTGTCGCGACATAAAATGTGATAAGTTGGAAAACAGCAAGCATTGAAATTATAACAAACTACCGATTTTGCAGTTACTATTTGGTCCAAAGGCTCTAGAAGCCACGCGACGATTGGTCAAATTGATTCCTTTCGCCCAATAGGAGACCTGTTTCTAAATACAGTAGTGGGGATTCCCCAGCCGCCAGACCAGATTACGTTCGGAGGACTTTGCTAGGAGCACTACGAGAGTAAAGATGTAGTCATTATGTTTCGCCCTTTTTGGGCAGGTTTATAAGTTTATTTCATTAGTTAATGTAGGAGCTAGTTTGATTTTTTATTAAAGTTTAAATTTTCTAGTAGTGCCATGTCCTGAAAGGTTTAATTGTGTTTCTTCTTCATGTACGAATAATTGTTTCTTCAAATAACCGCTAAGGTACGTAAACTAAGGTTAAAATATAATTTAGGGAAATTAATTAAGTGAAACTTCAATCAAAAGATTTTATCAACAAAGCCTGTTATTTTTCAAGTTAATAATATTGATTGAGAATAATCCTTTTGATTTTATTAGTGATGGAAGATACTTATAATTTTTTCTACAGAAGTATAGAAAGTTTTCAGTTACGTTACATTTGAGTTATTGTTCCTGGAGATATATTATCGTAGAGTATTGCTGAAAGTCAGGAAGATAGCCTTTAAATTGAAATGAAACTTTTAAGAATTGTTCATATGAGTTTATGACATTTTTTAATTTATATTTTTCAGACTCTGTTTCTTATGTCATTAAGGCTTTTGAATGATTTAGTAAATTTTTTATGATAGAAATCTTAATAGATGAAGAAGAAAGTTTTTCTTCTCCAGGAAATTAATATTAATGAATGTTCAAATTTTAATACAATTTAAATTATTTTCTATGTGTCTACTAATTTTATTTAATTAAAGGTGAATCTTATAAGGCAAACATTATCTTTCCTTAAAGTGAAATTTTCAATTTTTTTTTCTTTTATTGTGTTATAAAGTGTCTTGTTTTATTAGGTGATAAATTCATAATTTCAGTTGATACTAGTTTTTGGACTTGTATTTGTAGGTAAATCAAATCATAAACTCTGGAATGTTCATTTTTAATTAAGGTTCTGAGCAGTTTTGGGCGAATGCCCGTTATTACACTTGGATTGCGTCCTATAGTTCATAAATAATAAATAAAATAAATGTTGGCTGGCGCACAAGTTTCCAACAATACTAGCCGAGCTACTATATGAAAAATTATATTTGATTTCGCAAACCAAACGAAAAATATCATATAAGTTAGCATCATTTCAATTTGAATTATTTGTGAAGAAAGATCCATTAATTCTGATAAAAAGAATCAGTAGTTTAAAGATAAAAATCTATATAAAATGAGGATTCAAAGAATGAGAGAATTTAATTAATTGTAATCAATAGATAACTCCTGTTTTAGCTTTTGATGAATTGTAGAAGAGTTAGAAATTAATGCTGTAATACATTTATTTACAGCGGTTCATGTGTGTCCCCAAACCAACTTCTTGTACTACCACCCCTTTGGTTCCGCAACTTTATGTAAAGCCGCTTCAAGACACCCGTTCAGACGACAGGTCTAGGGACGTAAGAGGACGTCGCCGTCAAGCCAAATTCAACCGGTAAAAGCTCACCGCCAAAAACAAGGTACTGTAACCCCGACGATAAAGCAACGTACAAACCAACGAAAGTGCAGTGTAGTGAAACAAAGGTTCATTCGAGAATGTCAATAAAAAGTGGGGATTCGAAATTATTATGAAATGGGTTATATGGGTTACTATCGACGAAATTTGGGTTCAACGGGTTTTTTTCTTTCTTGAGTAATTTCATGTTGAAATTGATTGGTTATTTTATGACTGATCTTGTTTGGTTTTGTGACGTATTGCTATCTAAACGGGGATAGTAATGCGCCCCCGAATCAGATGAAGAATGTCAACAAGTAACATGAATTGTTGTTTCTGTTGTTCGATTTTAGTTGCCAATGTTTATTGAAGCTGTTTGTATTTTTCAATTATTTCAAATTGTAGTGTTTTTCTATAGTATAAACCTATTAAATCAGGCATGGCAAGATTAATTGAAGTTTTCTTGACTCTAGCCCGTTCACCTGCATGAATTAGGTATAGACTCAGGTATTTTCTAGATGTGTCGGCCTATTTCTAAATTCTAAATTTTATTCAAAATTATCTCCTTTGGCACAATATGTTCATCATATGTAAGATAAAGTTATGTTCAATCCAATAGAATCTATAAGGATTATGTTATTTACATTTTGTTAATAACTTTGATGTAAACTCAGCTTAACTGTTCATTCTCGTTAAAAATAATCAAATTAGATTCTATTAAGCAAGAAATTGTATTTTTCCATAATTCAATAATGAATTTTCAAAGTTAAGATGAAATATTTTGTTGATTGATTATCAATTCCACATTGTTGAAAGACGATCCGGCAACAGAGCAAAGCGAGAAAGAGATAGCGCTATCCGCTTTGTTGAATGATCAACAAGGATAGCAATACCAGAGCTAATTAAACACATTATAAAGTGATCCTCACTATATGAACCGGGTACTGGAACTAGATGGGAATTGGGGACTGATAACTTGTGACTGGGAACTGGGAACTGATAACTGGGAACTTGGAACTGGGAACTTTGGACTGGGAACTTGGGAATAGCACAGAGAAAAAAAATCCCTTACTTTGTGGAACCAGGAACCGGGAATTGAGTACCAGGAGCTGGAACTGGTAACTAGGAACCAGGTACTGAAACTAGATGGGAACTGATAGCTTGTGACTGGGAACAGGGAACTGATAACTGGGAACCGGGAACCGGGAACTGGGAACTGATAACTGGGAACCGTGAACTTGGCACTGGGAACTTGGAACTAGCACCGAGAAAGAAAATCCCTTTACTTTGTGGAACCAGGAACTCGTAAATAGGAACCAGGAACCGGGAGCTGGGTAACGGGAACCGGGAGCTGGGAACTAGAAAATAGGAACCAGGAACTCGTAACTAGGAACTAGAAACCGGGAGCTGGGGAACGGGAACCGGGAGCTGGGAACTAGAAAATAGGAACCAGGAACTCGTAACTAGGAACTAGAAACCGGGAGCTGTGGAACGGGAACCGGGAGCTGGGAACTAAAAAATAGGAACTGAGACGTGAAGATAATATTCAGAACGAAGAAGCGTGGCCGCGTACAGAGTTGAGTAAAAGCAAGCCCTATATTATAATACAAGTCCGCATATCATTATGAACTTGCTAAGAATGAAGATCACTCTCGCCGACTTTATTCACGAGAAAGGAAAGGAAATGAAGTTCTATACAAACAGCCAACAATGGCTTGAGTTATTATAACTGTTATTATTATCGGCTTAAAACTTTCTAAGCTGAGCTGCAGCAAGAAAAACAACGCCGGCATAAACTTCTCTTCACTTTCCTTTGGCAGTATCTCGAACTACAAACCTCTACTACAACTCATTCAAAAAACTCTGCCAATTTAGAGAGAATCTCACTTTAGAAGTTCACATTCCTCTGTCAGAATCTAAATCTAGATTACAATATTACCACCCATTCAAACATCAGCTGACAGTTTAGAGTGAATCCCACTTCGAAAGTTGTTCGAGAGAGAGAATATTCCATCAGCCGGGACAGACACAGACACAAAACAGAGAGGCCTCCAAATATTTGAATAATGACCCAATTTTCTCGTCTCGACATTTTAATAATCCCTGTAGTTTATTCAGCTCAAAGAAGAAAGCGAGCCGGATAGTTCAGTGAGAAGAATATTGTGTATTATTTACTCATGATGATATTAATGTTCTGTGAGATTGAGACTCAAAAGATACAGTGAACAGAGATTCAGTCTTTGTTGATGGACCGTCTTTCAACGTTCATGAACAATAATTTTTTATTATTATCATTTATTATTCACTGGCAGGTAACTCGATATCTGCAAGTGTCTAATAATTCAAAACTTGACAAACTGAAAACTTGATGTAATCAAATCTTGAAGAGTTGAAAATAGTTGAATAGAAACACACATATGTTGTTAAATTCTACACAATTATTCAATCATGGAACGGTTCTACAATATTGGCAATGGGCCATTGGCCCATATGAATAAAACCAGAGCAAATGCTCATGAGCAAGAGCATGGAGCATAAGGTTTTGCTCATGAGCAAAAGGTAGAAGCAAAAGCATTTGCTCATTTTTCATGAATAAGCTGTACCCTATGCTCCTGAACTCTGAAGCAAATGCTCACATATTTTAAAGATTCTTCATCAGCTGATGTAGCCTTACTTTGTTTTTATAGCTCACGGAAGCGCTAAATATGCAAGTAGGAGGCACCGCTTGTGTTTGCGTCGTCTGCTCTGTTTTCTATTTATGAATAGAGTTTTAGGTTAGTTGAGTTTAGAATTTTGAAATAATAGCGTGAAAAAATGTCATCTCTATAATAGTCTTCAGCATATTCTTATAATATCGATAGCCTTCTTATAATTGTCTACACTCTCATCTTCTTAAATGTCTAATTCCTATTTTGTGATGGCTATCTTTATAACAGGTATAAGCTCTGTTTCTAACTGTACTATTTTAAAATAATAATCAAATGAGAACGTTCTAAGTCCAAGGATCAGTCTGACTAGATTGTTTTCAGTAAAAGGTGGATTACACTATTAGTAACATTCTATATTCAATGAAGTGATATTTCAAGTGAAAAAAATAAGACCAATAAGACCAATAAGACCAATAATGAGAAAATGAGGATACAATTTATTAAATAAAAGCTATCTTTTGTATTTATTCTTTTCTAGGAATAATGGTGATATAATATATATCATGGTTGAATCTAAAAAGAGTTTTATTGTTCTCAACTATTGGTTGTGATCGTATCTGGTATAGTTTCCTCTTCCTCATACGAATTAGTTGAGCCATTTTACTATAAGCAAAAGGTGATAAGATGCTCTAGAGTCTAGACTAGACTCACCTTTTTTGAAGCATTTGCTACAAAAGTTGAGCGAATGCTCTAGTTTATTCATACAATTCTGAGTATAAGCT
Source organism: Nilaparvata lugens (assembly GCF_014356525.2). Taxonomy (NCBI): domain Eukaryota; kingdom Metazoa; phylum Arthropoda; class Insecta; order Hemiptera; family Delphacidae; genus Nilaparvata; species Nilaparvata lugens. The sequence continues at coordinate 44,605,562 of NC_052513.1, read as the reverse complement.
TTTGCTTTTGAACAAATGCTCAAACTATTTTTTTGATGAGCATGAGCAAAAGGTTTTGCTCACGTTTATTCATAGAAAATGAAGCAAATGCTCCATATTTTAGAAGTATAAGCGAATGCTCAACTTTATTCATGTGGCCCAATTCACTCAGTCGAATTTTTAGTTGAAAATAGGTCTATAACCATCCTTGGTGAATTAAGAATCTATATGCAAAATTTCAAGTTAATCAGTTGAGTAGTTGAGACGTTATAATGGGTCATTCGTGAATTTCCTATCCCGTACGTGTATGAGCCAGTTCTTTCCTTTATTATGGTATGGATTTGAAAATATACATATTTTAGGGCACCAGAAACTACATCTCATCATCCCTCTTTCTCTCTATTTTGTTTCATTGTGTGTTGTTGTTGATGTTTGCATGTATTACATATTTTTGTTAATATGTATCAAACTTGTAAGTGTGTGTGAAATAAATAAATTGAATAATTGAAATTGCCCTCATAACGCACAACGAGAAAATGAAACTCATTATGTAGTTACAAAACAATATTTCAACTACAGTTGAAAAGTTAACATATACTGAATTTTGAAGCTATGGAAGGATAGCGCTATCTGCTTTGCCGAATGATAGACAAGGATAGCAACACGAATGTAAATCATTACGAGAAAATGAAACTCATTATGTAGTTGCAAAACAATATTTCAACTACAGTTGAAAAGTTAACATATACTGAATTTTGAAGCTAGAGAAGGATAGCGCTATCTGCTTTGCCGAATGATAGACAAGGATAGCAACACGAATGTAAATCATACACTGCCATTATAACGTGGACCACACCATACTAACGGGATGTATTCTACGTGCTAGATGATAATTAATTTGAACGAGAGAAGTTTCAAGAGCTGTTTCATGGAAATAGTTTGCGTCATATTTCACAAAATGGATGCGTTCTACACTTGAGGGTGAGGCAAATGAATATAACGAAGCACTTTAACTGTTATTTTCATTGCCAATTGTGATGATATTTCAGGTATTTCTCCAGCTGAGCATAACTCACTGTTACAGTTTATTTTCAAGATAAATATAACAATGTTCGTAGATGTTGAAATTCAACGGTTGTTACCGTTACGGTTGTAAATGTAGAAACGATTTCAAAACGAAAAACAAATTGTTGAAATTCTCATCATTTTCAAGTAAGAATTTTATTTAAATTGATGTTTGGATGTGTACTGTTTCCCCAGTTATATTCCCATATTAAGGTCCACGTTATAATGGCAGTGTTCGATTAGTAATGGTATTTCTATCCTTGTTTATCATTCAACGAAACGGATAGCGCTATCTCTTTCTCGCTCTGCTCTATTGCCAGATCGTCTTTCAACAATGTAGAACTATTGATAGATTTACAATATATTCAATCTTGATTATGGAAATTCATTATAGAATTATTGAAAAATACAATTTCTTGCTTAATGAAATATAATTGCTTATTTTAAACCAGAATGAACAGTTAGTATTACATCAATAAACCGTATCAGCTACCGTCTATAGAAGGAATTGACAAGACTGAGGATCGGCAACGTTGTTCTCCTATCTTTCTCCACTGCCATTATAACGTGGACTTCACTAGAAATCATATCACCATGGAGTGAGGGAGATGGGGGAATAGCTTTCCTGATTCTCTGCCTTGCCACTGCCTTCTATGGAGAATAGCTGATACCGGTGATTGAATATTAACTGTTCATTCTTGTTCGAATTAGTTGATTATATTGTATGCGTCAAGATAATATAATTCTCAATGTTTAAATCATGAATTTTTTAAACAGTGATTGAATACATTATATGTTAATACATTATAGTGTTAATACATTATATGTCTACATTGTTAGAACACGATATGGCAACGTTGAAGAGCTAGAGAAGGATGACGCTGTATGCTTTGTCGAATGATAGACAAGGATAGCAATACCAATGTTGATCAAAAATGTCATTATAACGTGGACCTCACTATAGCCAGTTTCCGCCATCATTTTGAAATTAGATTGAAAAAAGCAAGGAGAGAGACAATTGAGTATTACTGGAACTTATTCCTCAACTATGGGAGAAGTTGATAAGCATCAGAAGACAATTCAAGCTCGAATTTACCGTCAAAAAGCATTTTTCAAATTTGTATTAAAAGCTTCCTAACGTCAAAACTCAAACACAAAATCTATCAAATCCTTTGAGTTGTTGCATGATAATCAAGTTGACAGTTACGTCATGGATTATAAGATGAGATTTTCCTCGTTTTTAAAACAGGAATAAGAAAGTAAAAGAAAGCTGTCAATAAATTTCATTCCATTAGTTTTAAAAAGGATCATAATCTCTGAAAAGCTCTTTCAATGTCACCAGGCTGGAAATACTAGTAGTTCTGTGAACAGTAGACCTTGCGCTCAGTGAGTTACATTGACCTGTTGTTATGTTTTCTCAAAAATTAATAAATAATTTATCAATTGAAAATGTCAAAAAAAATCCTAAATTAACATAGAGCTTTTTGTCCTATATCGTACCGTGACGTGTCGTCCCGGAATGTGGGTGTGAACGCTGTTATCAGGTCTGGCTGCAACTGTCTACAACGTTGATGGAAACATACATTTTCAAGATGTTCGATGTTTTTGAACGGGTATTATTAAAGTCCACTAGACAGCTGATTTATGATGAATAATTCTATAGTCTGATTTTTAAGGTAATATTGGCGTATGGAGGAGGCTCGTTTTTCCTTTTATATTATCCTTGAAATACAAAATTTCCAAAAACCTTGTATATACGTCGACGCGCAATTTAAAAAGGAACATACCTGTCAAATTTCATGAAAATCTATTACCGCGTTTCGCCGTAAATGCGCAACATAAAAACATATAAACATATAAGATATTAAGAGAAATGCCAAACCGTCGACTTGAATCTTAGACCTCACTTCGCTCGGTCAATTAAATGTAAATAACTTCTGTGACGCTTATAATAAGATCTAAGACTTCAAGCTTGTAAATTTATCTATTTCATATTTTTGGTAATATTATTAGATATTGATAGATATTCAATTATATATTTTTTATCTGATTGATATTCACCAGGTATTTATTTGTAAGCAAGTTATTACATCAGCTATTTTTGATTATAGTTACAGCTTGTTTATAAGATTGTTTTTTATTCTTGAAGTCCACAAATTAACGTGAAATTGTAAAATTGTTTGATACTCACATCCACGTCTATGCCAGGCAGTGGAAAGATCTGAGTCTGAGGGTGTTCCTTGGGCATATATCGGTAGAATTCTTCGCGACCCTTGTAGAACTTGAGGGTGTAGAGAGGCTCCCCTTCAAGGTCGTAGCGACAGATCAATGTGGCAGTGTCTCCAGGACTCACAGCTGCTGGGAGTACCATCTCCACTCCTCGTAGACCTCGGACACCTGTTGATCAATCAATCAATTAATCAATCAGTTAGTCATTATTTGAATATTAGATTTCGGTAGTTGGTTAGAGTTGATCATTTATGAGCCATTGAAGACCTTTCAAATGGGTTTATTCATTTATTTATTCATTCATCATTACAATCAACCTTGAGGACAAAGAAACAGACTACAGTCCAAAACTTCTTTTCATCCCAAATTCATAAAATAAATTGTCCAAATAAAGGTTATGTGCGACTTTTTAATTCTTCACTAACTTCTCCTTCTTTATGGCGTTCTTTATTTATGGATGTATGGGCCTATGGCTAATCTGTAGTGGATTGATAAATCTCATTCAGATTGATACCTCGATCAACCACATATCAATCAATCATCCATTTTCAAAATCATGGCAATACAAAATAGTCCACCCATTTCTTTAGTGATGTATGGATGTATTTATGGATGTATGGGCCTATGGCTAATCTGGAGTGGATTGATAAATCTCAATCAGATTGATACCTCGATCAACCACATATCAATCAATCATCCATTTTCAAAATCATGGCAATACAAAATAGTCCACCCATTTCTTTAGTGAAGTATGGATGTATTTATGGATGTATGGGCCTATGGCTAATCTGGAGTGGATTGATAAATCTCAATCAGATTGATACCTCGATCAACCACATATCAATTAATCATTCATTTTCAAAAACATGGCAATGCAAAATAGTCCACCCATTTCTTTAATGAGTTCCATGTTCTAATAGGAGTATTTGATTTAAATAGTACTGGAGATAGACCAGGATAGACTATCCTTGTCTATCATCCAACAACAGTAGAGAGCACCATAATTTTCTAGCTCCACGACGTTGCCAGATCGTTTTCTAAAGGTGTAGAAATATAATAAATTAACAAAGTATTTTATCTCAATTACAAAAATGTATCATTTTTGGACGGGAAAAATATTATTGACTAGCATTAATATTATTAATATTATTTATTATTATTATTATTATTATTATTATTATTATTATTATTATTATTATTATTATTATTATTATTATTATATTATTATTATTATTATTATTATTAATAATATTATTAACCTGTGCTCCGCAAGTGTCTATTTTTGAACTTGACAATCTGAAAACTTGACGTGATGAAATCTTAAAGAATTGAAAACAGGCCTATAACCATCCTCGGTTAATTGAGAATCTTTATGCAAAAATTAAAGTTAATCAGTTGAGTAGTTGAGACGTGATGATGCGTCAAACATAATTTTCCTATCCCGTACGTGTATAAGCCAGTTCTTTCCCTTATTATTGTATAGATTATACCATAGAGAAACGATAGCATGGATATCCCATGGTATAGGGCGTTTATGTCGCAAGTTTTACTGTTATCTCAAGCCGATAGTTCACAAAGTTCTTTCCTATGCAGCTGTGTGACGCTGGTAGTCTCTCAAATTGTGCCGTTCATACACTATCACCCCAACAAAACAGTAAAAATTGTTACTGGTAATTTATTAAAAATTATTACAGTAAAAATTTTATTATCATGGCGATTCTGTTGCTTAAGCCGCCATTTTGTCACACCGTTGAGTGGGAGGAGACTGTCTAGCTAGGCCAATGGCAGGCGTTCATGCCCTCGACCAATAGCAGTACTCGCCTACTAGTATAGATTCTGCTGCTCTTGTATTTAGTTTTAGTTTATCAGAGATTGACAATGATGTAATAACCGAAACCGGTCTTTATCGAGTCTTTTTTGAATCAGTGGTTTTTTGACAACTTCTTAGTATTTTTCATTCAATATGAATAATTACCACAATATCAACTTCTCAACTACACAAAAAGTAAAAATTGACAATAATCGGCTTGAGATAACAGTAAAAGTTGCGACATAAATTCCCTATACCATGGGATATCTACTTACGCTATTGTTTCTCTATGATTATACTCAACAAGAATGAACAGTTGCCAATACACCAGATATACTGGTATCAGATATCTTCTATAAATGGTAGTGTGAGACAGAGAATCGGTAACGCTGTTCTCCTATATTTTCTCCACTGCTATTATAATGTGGACCTCACTATAGAAAAATTTTGATATTAAGCAATAAAATATTCATGTATAGCCTACCTATTTTCAACGTTATTAATTTTGTCTACAAGATTTTTGTAATTGTGTGACAATGTATTGAAATTTGAAATCTCTATCAAGAATATTAATATATTAGATTGTGATTTGGTGTAGAAATTTGAATGGACATAACCTATAATATTTGGACAATTTAAAACTAAATTAGGAAATTGAAGAAGTTTTAGGCAATAGCCTGTTTTTTCTTTTCCGATTCTTGTATTTTTTTTTTGCTAACCTTATAAATAAATAAATAAATGAATAAATAGATAAATATACATCCTATTGAAACAGTTCCATCACAACGTGGATCTTACTGAGGTAAAATTATAATTAAGCAATAATATTTTAATGTGTCTGTAAATCCATTGCATTTTGTCTACTAGATTTTTTTAATTCTATGGCAATGAATTGAAATTTGAAATCTCTATCAAGAATATATATCCTGCAACAACAGTTTTCATCACAAAATAAAATCCTCAGACCATTAACCAATACACACAATTCCGAAATTTATTTATTTATTATGAATTATTCTATTTATTTACAATTTTCACAAAGAAGCCCTGACCGGGAGAGAAAAACTAAGGACACTCCTTGGGCTATTTCTCTCCCAAACTTAGACTAGTAGTTCTGTGAACAGTACACCTCACGCAGTATTCTCATCCACAAGTACCTGATTGAAACTATAGACCTTATGAAAATACAGCAATAGACTGGCTTCTTCACACATCTGTGTAATCACTTGTCAGCTGATTTATGATGAATACGGTAATTCTATAGTCTGATTTTTACTCTAATATTGGCGTATGAAGGAGGCTCCTTTTCCTTTTATATTATCCTTGGAATGCAAAATTTCCAGAAACCTTGTATATAGGTCGACGCGCAATTAAAAAAGGAACATACCTGTCAAATTTCATGAAAATCTATTACCGCGTTTCGCCGTAAATGCGCAACATATAAACATATAAACATTTTAACATTAAGAGAAATGCCAAACCGTCGACTTGAATCTTAAGGTGCGTACAGACTTTCGCTCTGCTCCGCAACCGAACGTCACTCCAGCAGAGCGATTGATGATCGACCGGGGAGCAACAGTGATTCGACCGGGGAACGCGAGAAAATCTAACATCTTCCGTAACGTTCATGATGGGTGCGTGGGCGGAGCGACTGTGGTTCGATGGAGGAACGAGGGTGGTACGAGGGCGGAGCGTGCTCGGTGCGGGTTGGAAGTGCGTATATGTGTACGCAGCTTTAGACCTCACTTCGTTTGGTCAATTAAACAATAATATTTACATGTGTCTATAACTCCATTTCATTTTGTCTACTAGATTTTTTAAATTCTATGACAATGAATTGAAATTTGATATCCCTATCAAGAATATACATTCTACAATAACAGTTCTCATCACAAAATAAAATTCCCAAACCAATCCCCAATACACACCAATCTGAAATTCATTTAATTAGCATTATTTATTTTATTCATCTCTAATTTTTACAAAGAAGCACAGATCGGGAGAGAAGGACTAAGGACTTTCCTTGTACAGTTCCTCTCCCAAATTTATATAAAATTTTAAAAGTCCGAAACAGGAACTCAATCATTGAATAAGAATTGATTATTGATTAAAGGATTTAATCATTTATCACTGAAATGAAAATTGGATCAAACAGTAATCGGGAATTACAACAGATCTGGGTGTGTTTTTTCTGTAATGTGCTGTGTCCACTAAGACCGAAAGAAAGGTTGTCGAACCGCTGTAAAAGCTGTCCTAAGAGTTAACAAACAACTGAGGATCAGGGGCTAATCAACGTCTCCGATTGAGACCTCGTAACCTCTCCAAAAACATCCCCCTATCACCTTCTTCCTCCCCCGACTCCTCTCTATCATCCTTCCCCTCTTTTCCAGCGGCGTCCAGTCCTATTAGACAGAGCTACGAGTAGTAGTTATATAGAGTGGTCCTATATAGAGCTACGAGTGGTAGTTCTATAGAGTGGTCCTATATAGAGCTACGAGTGGTAGTCATATAGAGTGGTCCTATATAGAGCTACGAGTGGTAGTTCTATAGAGTGGTCCTATATAGAGCTACGAGTGGTAGTCATATAGAGTGGTCCTATATAGAGTAACGGGTAGTGGCTCTATAGAGTGTTCCTACAGTGAGGTCCACGTTATAATGTCAGTGTTTGATGAGCAATGGTATTGCTATCCTTGTCTTTTATTCAACAAAGCGGATAGCGCTATCTTTTTCTCGCTTTTCTCTGTTGCCAGATCGTCTTTCAACAATGTAGAATTGATAATTAAAATTATTTCATCCTTATTATGTAAATTAATTATAAAATTATTGAAAAGTATAATTTCTTGTATAATGAAATATAATTGATTATTTTGAACGAGAATGAACAGTTAATATCACATCAATAATTCTGTATCAGCTACCGTCTATAGAAGGCATTGACAAGTCAGAGGTTCTGCAACGTTTTACTCCTATCTTTCGCCACTGCCATTATAACGTGGACCTCACTCTATAGAGCAGCGAGTTGTATAATTGAATCCACGTAATAATGGCAGTGGAGGAAGATAGGAGAACAACGTTGCCGATCCTCTGCCTTGTCAATGCCTTCTATAGACGATGGTTGATACGGGTTTATTGATGTGATATTAACTGTTCATTCTTATTTGAAATAATCTATTATATTCTATCAAGCAAGAAATTATACTCTTCAATAATTTCATAATCAATTGACATAATTAAGATGACATTCTCGTTTAAATAAGAAATTATTATTTTATCAAGCAAGAGATTATATCCTCAACTATTTCATAATAAAGATGGAATATTTTGTTAATCAATTATCAATCCTATATTGTTAAAAGACGATCTGGCAACAGAGCAAAGCGAAAAAGAGATATTGCTATCCGCTTTGTTGAATGATAGACAAGGATCCTCTGTCTTGTCAATGCCTTCTGAAGACGGTAGCTGATACAGGATTATCGATGTAATATTAACTTCTTATTCTCGTTTAAAATAATCAATTTTATATCATCAAACAAGTAATTATACTCTTCAATAATTTCATAATCAATTGACATAATATGAAATATTTTGTTAATGATTTATCAATTCTACATTGTTAAAAGACGATCTGGCAACAGAGCAAAGCGAGATAGAGATAGCGTTATACACTTTGTTGAATGATAGACAAGGATAGCAATTTTATCCATTCTTTGTAACACTTTTTTTTTCAGAATCTTCTCATTTCTATATTCGGTTTTATGATAATTTTCTTCTATATATCGATTTTTTCCTCCTCTTGTATTTCAATAGTTTTTTTTTAACAATATTGCAATTGTAAGTTACATTGCTCATTGTATAATAATATTGTATTTGTGGAGGAGACACATTAGACATTTGTAACCTGTTGTCTTCATAAATAAATGAATAATATGAATTGAATTTAAATAGTGAATAAGATAAATTAAATTTAAAAAAATACCATTGCTAATCAAACACTGCCATTATAACGTGGACCTCACTATAAATAGAGTTGTCCTATGTAGCAACGAGTGATAGTCCTATAGAGTGGTCCTATGTAGCAACGAGTGATAGTCCTATAGAGTGATCCTATGTAGCAACGAATGATAGCTCTATAGAGTGGTCCTATGTAGCAACGAGTGTTAGTCATATAGAGTGGTCCTATGTAGCAACGAGTGTTAGTTCTATAGAGTGGTCCTATGTAGCAACGAGTGATAGTCATATAGAGTGCTCCTATGTAGCAACGAGTGTTAGTCATATAGAGTGGTCCTGTAACCAGACATTGGAGCGACTCCAAATCGACCACGGGCCAAGATAAATACTAGCAAGACCTGTGGATGGGTTGGCATTGGAAATCGATGTAACTTGCAACTGACTCAGCAACTGTCGACCTTTGCCCTCGTTCCTAAGTAAACTGGGCAACATTGGTGCTAAGGAGGGATCCCAGGTGAACTTTACAAACCGGATACCTTCCCTTCCGACATTTGTTGAGCACACAAACCCTACGTCCCTCTCTTTCTCACCCTACCAGGGACAATTATCTCTTCCTTTCTCCCTCTACCAGGGACGGTTATCTTTATTTCTCTCTGAGATCCAATGGCACAACGTAACTTTCTCTCCCTCTCTCAACCAGGGAGAATAATCTCTTTCACTCTCGCCCTACCAGGGACAATTATCTCGTTCTCTCTCACCCCTTCAGGGACAGTAATCTCTTTTTCTCGCTCACACTTCCAGGGACTGCAGTCTCTCTTCCTCTTTAACTCTACCAGGAACGGTAAGCTCTTCCTCTCTCTCTCACCCTTCCAGGGACAGTAATCTCTTTTTCTCTCTCATTCTTCCAGGGAAGGTAATCTCTCTTTCACTCTCACTCTACCAGGACCGATAATCTCTCTTTCTCTCTCACTCCCTTTGGTAGAGAGTTAGTGGGGAGGATATTTTTAATTTCTTTCCGAAGAATGGACATTGATATGTCCAAAGCTCCGCCAATTTATGTAGATGCATAACAATATAATATCTATAGTTATTATATTACAAATTACTTTTTCATATCATATACAGTTCAATAATTATTTTCTTAGTCTATATTATGTAAATTCATCTATAATTTTGCTGTATTGTAACTATTGTATAATATAAGTGTATAAGCCAGTATATTGTAATCTACATAAATAAAGTACTCAATCAATCAATCAATCAATCAACCTGGGAGAATAATCTCTTTCCTCTCACACTACCAGGGACAATTATCTCGTTCTCTCTCACCCCTCTAGGGACAGTAATCTCTTTTTCTCGCTCACACTTCCAGGGACTGTAATCTCTCTTCTTCTTTAACTCTACCAGGAACGGTAAGCTCTTCCTCTCTCTCACACTTCCAGCGACAGTAATCTCTATTTCTCTCTCATTCTTTCAGGGAAGGTAATCTCTCTTTCACTCTCACTCTACCAGGACCGATAATCTCTCTTTCTCTCTCACTCCCATGTCCCAACGTAACTTTCTCTCCCCCTCTCAACCAGGTACAGTAATCTCTCTGTCTCTTCACCCTACAACGAACAATTATCTCTTTCTCTCTCACTCTACCAGTAACGATGTCCCTCTTTCTCTCTGAGTCCCAATGCTCCAACGTAACTTTCTCTCCCTCTCACAACCAGGAACAGTAATCTCTCGATCTCTTTACCTCACAACGAACAATTATCTCTTTCTCTATCACTCTACCAGTAACGATGTCCCTCTCTCTCTCTGAGTCCCAATGTCCCAACATTACTTTCTCTCCCTCTCTCGACCAGGGACAGTGATCTCCCTATCTCTTTTCCACCCTACAGGGACCCGTAAGATAATTTTGTCCAAGATGCTGACTTAATCCGTTCCAATAATAGGCTACCGATAGGGTTGCAGATCTATTTCACCGGCACTAATGAGTGTACAATGTAAATAGACCCGATAACGGAGGTGAATCTCAAGTTTTGCTAAGGTTTGCGATTTGGGAAATATTTGGGCGAGTGAGTTAGAATCTACTAATGGGAGAATTAAAGTTAGTAGGTTGAGTTAAGCTATAGTTAAGTATAAAGTAGCTATGTGAATTGTAAGTTATAATCAAATCAGATGTTTTTATTGTCGTTTACAATGATACATGTATTGACAAAGTCATGAAAACGAAGCATAGTTCTTAGTCTAAAGCTGAAGTGAATAAAAACATAAGATTAATATAATTGAAATTAGAATCAACTAATGGGAGAATTAAAGTTAGTAGATTGAGTTAAGCTATAGTTAAGTACAGTTAAAGTAGCTATTTGAATTGTAAGTTAAAATCAAATCAGATGTTTTTTTGTCGTTTACAATGATACATGTATTGACAAAGTCATGAAAATGGAGGATAGTTCTTAGTCTAAAGCTGAAGTGAATAAAAACATAAGATTAATAGAATTAAAATTAGGATCAACTAATGGGAGAATTAAAGTTAGTAGATTGAGTACAGTTAAGCTATAGTTAAGTACAGTTAAGTAGGCTAGTTAAATTGTAAGTTAGAATCAAATCCAATCTAATCTAAATATAAAGAAAATAAAAATCTCAGTACCCTTTTTTTAAAATATTTTATCAGAACATGTTTCGGTCATTTATGCCATTTTCATGTTTTGATAAAATATTTTAAAAAAAGGGTACTGAGATTTTTATTTTCTTTATATTCATATTAGAAGTAGCCCTATACAGGAAAGAGATAAATCCAATCTAATCTCTTGTTTTTATTATCGTTCTCAATGAATTATATATATGTATTGACAAAGTCATGAAAACGGAGCAAGGTCCTTAGTCTAAAGCTGAGGTTAGTAAAAACATGAATTTATAGTATTTGAACAATAGAATGAAATTATTACATTAATAAAAAAATGAGTTTTAGGACTTCAACTACCCACTTGATTAGTAGACAAAAGTTGAAATATTAGGTTGAGACACATTAGGACTCAAAACTTCCCACATATATCAGTGTATTATCGAAAGTATTATAGAGGGGTCCACGTTATAATGGCAGTGTTTGATTAGCAATGGTATTGTTATCCTTGTCTATCATCCAACAAAGCAGATAGCGCTATCTCATTCTAGCTTTCTTCTGTTGCCAGATCGTCTTTTAACAATGTAGAATTGAAAATTAATATAACAAAATATTCCATTTTTATTAAGAAATTATTGAAAATATAATTTTTTGCATAATAGAATATAAATGATTATTTTGAACGAGAATGACCAGTAAATATTACATCAATATACCAGCATCAGCTACCATCTATAGAAGGCGTTGACAAGACAGAGGGTCGACAACGTTGTTCTGCTATCTTTTTCCACTGCTATTATAGCGTGGACCTCAACATAGAGCCAATTAGATCTTCAAACTGAACAACTAAATCTGGCCGAACTGAACAAAATAAGTCAAAAACTGAAACTCAAATTAAACGTTGCACCCATCGTTAATAAATCGAGGGTTGAACGATGGTAAATGAATAAAACGTTGATAAAACGTGGGTTGAGAGATGGTAAATTAATAAAACGTTGATAAAACGTGAGTTGAGCGATGGTAAATTAATCAATCGTTGATAAAACATGGGTTGAGCGATGGTAAATTAATAAGACGTTGATAAAACATGGGTTGAGCGATGGTAAATTAATAAAACGTGAGTTGAGCGATGGTAAATTGATAAAACGTTGGTTGAACGATGGTAAATTAATAAGACGTTGATAAAACATGGGTTGAGCGTTGGTAAATTAATAAGACGTTGATAAAACGTGAGTTGAGCGATGGTAAATTAATGAAACAGTGGTTAAACAATGGTAAATTAATAAATCGTTGATAAAACATGGGTTGGGCGATGGTAAATTAATAAAACAGTGGTTGAACAATGGTAAATTGATAAATCATTGATAAAACATGAGTTGAGCGACGGTAAATTAATAAATCGTTGATAAAACGAGGGTTGAGCGATGGTAAATTAATAAATCGTTGATAAAACGTGGGTTGAACGATGGTAAATTAATAAATCGTTGATAAAACGGGGGTTGAGCGAGAGTAAATTAATAAATCGTAGTTTGAGCGATGAGTAAACCGCTCTTTTTAGCAGAGATAAGAATAATTAAGGCGAGGAATAACAAGTAAGTAGCCTAATATTGACAGTACTGCTAAGAATTTTTGCGCAATCCGCAAGAAATAGGAAAAAATTTTGCGCAAATCCCCCTCCCCCTCCCCCTCCCCCTCTGCGCATGCGCAAACTCCCCCTCTCCTCCCCCTTTCCTCCCCCCTCTCCTCCCCCTTTCCTCCCCCCTCTCCTCCCCCTTTCCTCCCCTCTCCCTCTCCTTCTCCTCTCCCTCTCCTCTCCTCCCTCTCCTTCTCCCTCTCCTTCTCCCTCTCCCTCTCCCTCTCCCTCTCCTTCTCCCTCTCCTCTCCCTCTCCCTCTCCTTCTCCCTCTCCCTCTCCCTCTCCCTCTCCCTCTCCCTCTCCCTCTCCCTCACCCCTCTCCCAGTGAGGACGAGGGGGAGGAAGAGAGACAGTGAGGGAAAAAATAATTTCCCTTTTTCCCTTTTCTACTGACAGATTAAAGTGAATCCATCTTTCTACTGTCAAATTAAAGTGAATCCATATTTCTACTGTCAAATTAAAGTGACTCCATCTAATGTTATACTGACAGTGAGAGTCAACCTTGGAAGATATGCTCAAATTATTCTCTCAGTCAGATCTTAAGTCAGCATCATGAAGCTCTAAGAACCCAATTCAACTTATACTGACAGATTAAATTCCAGTCTAGTATAGATAAGAAACTCTTTTGTAGATGTGCTAAATACTGACAGTGAGAGTCAACCTTGGAAGATATGCTCAATTATTCTCTCAGTCAGATCTTAAGTCAGCATCATGAATCTCTAAGAACCCAATTCAACTTATACTGACAGATTAAATTCCAGTCTAGTATAGATAAGAAACTCTTTTGTAGATGTGCTAAAACCCTATTACTCTTTAAGTTTATCGTTCTAGAGTTAGTTGCAAGGATCTTTAAATGCAAGGATATTACTTTAAATGCAACCCTAAAATCTTTAAATGCAAAGTGAATCCATCTTTATACTGAGTGAATACATCTTTATACTGTAAAATTAAAGTGAATGCTAGATGAGTGAAAAAATAATGTCCCTTTTTCCCTTTTCTACTGACAAATTAAAGTGAATCCATCTTTATACTGATTGGTTTGCTTTCCACCCGACAGTTAAGAAAAATTTCACAAATTTTCTATGTGCTGTACAAACCGCAGGCGTTGCTTTTTAAGTGTGCTCTCCGAGAATATCTATAGTAAATTTAGTACGAACAAGCATTCCAAAAATAGCTATAGATATCCTCAGACCTATATCACTTGGGGTATCAGCTCTATTGATGTCTTAACAGAATGATCTAAGTTGATCTTTTACATTTTTTA
>NC_052513.1:44568049-44590921 GCF_014356525.2 Nilaparvata lugens | reverse complement strand
CTTCGCCACCTTCTTATGAATATGTAAACAAAAATAAATCAATATGGAGGTGGCGTGAATCATACGATTTCGAAAGAGTGGGACATGAGAGAGAAGGGGAAGAAAAAGTAGAAGAAAAATAATTATAAGAGGAATGATGGATTTCTTGGAAAACATACAGAAATAATATAAAACAGTGACGAGGATATTTGTGGGACCCATAAAGGTAGAGGTGGTATAGAATTTCCTTGAGAAGAAAATGAGGGGATGAGGAAAATTTGTGAACGAATGGGGGAGAGGAGTGTAAGAAGATGAGAGAAGTTAGTAGAAGGACAAGAGGGTGGAGGAGAAATGAACAAGAGAGGTGGATGAAAGAAGATTCTATCTAAATTTGGGGGAGGAACAGTTTTGGGCTTTAAGCCTGTTTTTCGTTTCCCAATTATTCATAGTTGATATCAATGTATAAATAAATAAAATAATAAAGATGAATGGAATTATTGCAGGCAATTCACAATAAATTGTTCTATGCTCGGTTCACAAACGCCGGTTGAATTTCAACTGTGATAAATTTCACGAGAACCAATCAGAAAATAAGAATAGAGTTGTGACGAAGAAGTTTTCGTGGCGAGGTGATGTAAAATAAGAAGAAAAACTGAAATAGAATGATGGGAAGAAGGCCTCTAGTGGGCCATTTTGATGAGGTGGCTTCTCTGGTTGTGGTGGAATTAATCATAATTAAAACTTGACTGGCTTTTGTGCAACCGGGCATAAGAATAATATTTATTTTACGAAAATATTTAGAGTTTTTTTAATGCGGGTTGCATATTTTGTTCCTGGTTTCTAAGTTGATATGATGTGTTTCAATTAAATGTGACAGCGTTGAGTCAACGCGAACCAAACTTTGCATTACATGACGAATACTGACAGGTGAAAATCAAGGAAATGCTATGCGGGTTGCCTATATTCCCCCCTGTCTTGAAAATTGATAAAATTCTTTTTATTTAGAGTTTCATCTTCTTCTTCTTCTTCTTCATCTTGTTTTTCTTCTTCTACCTCTTCTTCTTCTTCTTCTTCGTCTTCGTCTTCTTTGCTTCTTCTTCTTCTTCTTCTTCTTTTCTTCTTCTTTTCTTCTTCTTCTTCTTCTTCGTCTTCTTCTTCTTCCTTCTACTTTTTCTTTCTTTCTCTCTTCTTCTTCCTTCTTCTTCTTCTTCTTCTTCTTTTCGTCTTCTTCGTCTTCTTCTTCTCCTCTTCTTCTTCTCTTCTTTTTTTCTTCTTCTCTTTTTCTTCTTCTTCTTTTCTTCTTTTTCTTTTTCTTCTTCTTATTCTTCTTCTTTATTCTTCTTCTTCTGCTTCTTTCTTCTTCTTCGCTCTTCTTCTTCTTCTTCTTCTTCTTCTCTTCTCTTTTTCTTCTTTTTCTTTTCTTCCTTCTCCAAAAATCTTCTTCTTCTTTTCTTCTTCTTCTTTCTCCCAAAACTTCTTCTTGTTCGCCTTCTTTCCTTCTTAAAGTATGTCATCATGAAACAACCAAAAATTACATTAACATTTTATTATGGTGAGGTTCACGTTATAATGACAATATGGAAAATTAAGAGAACGACGTTGCCGATTCTCTGCCTCAAACTCAAATCCTCAATAATCACTCAGACTCAAATCCTTGAGACAACATTAGACCCAAATCTGCCAGATATCTGGACTCTCTCTAGTGAGGTCCACTTTATAATGTCAGGGTTTGATTAGCAATCGTATTGCTATCCTTGTCTATTATTCAACATAGCGGATAGGGATATCTCTTTCTCGCTTTGCTCTGTTGCCAGATCGTCTTTCAACAATGTAGAATTGATGATTAATTAACAAATTATTCCATCTTAATTATCATGAATATTCATTATGAAATTATTCAAAAATATAATTTCTTGCTTAATAAAATATAATTGTTGATTATTTTGAGCCAGAATGAACAGTAGATATTACATCAATAAACCTGTATCAGCTACCGTCTATAGAAGACATTGACAAGACAGATGATCGGCAACGTTGTTCTCATATCTTCACTGTCATTATAACGTCGAAGCGAGCCTGACAGCTAGTAATTTTATATTCCAAGGGTTGAAGTAGCAGTGTCCAATCAATTTTTCCGCGATAAATGCATTTACATCTTCAACTTGGTGCCAACCTAACAAAGTCAACTCAACTTGAGGCCAACCTGACAAAATTTTTAATTTAGTTGCCAGTTAACAACTGTTTCGAAGAGGTACTCTATCTAGATTATAGTTCTATAGTAACATATGGTATGGAAATTTCTATTATAATTAAGAGAGAGGAGAAGAAGAATATACATGCTAAAAGACGAACTTCAAACCCTTAAAAACAACCCTTAGAGTAAAAATATTGCCAAAATATTTTTTATTGCGCCTCTAAAGGGCCAACTGAACATACCTACCAAATTTGAAAGTTTTTGGTCCGGTAGATTTTTAGTTATGCGAGTGAGTGAGTGAGTCAGTCAGTCAGTCAGTCAGTGAGTGAGTGAGTGCCATTTCGCTTTTATATATATAGTCAATAGTTATGATATTATGATATTTTGAGCCAGAATGAACATTTAATATTACATCAATAAACCTGTATTAGCTACCGTCTATAGAAGGCATTGACAAGTCAGCGGATCGACAACGTTGTTTTCCTATCTTTCTTCACTGTCATAATAATGTCGACCTAACTATAAAGAGTTCAAATATCTGGAAGATTTGTGTGTGATGTTCTCTCAATGATTTGAGTCTGAGTTATTGAGGATTTGAGTTCGAGGCAGAGAATCGGCAATGTTGTTCTCTTATCTTTCTTCACTGTCATTAAAACGTCGACCCCACTATAGTTAGGATGAAGTTAGTTATCCAATCACTAGATTACTCAGACTCGAATCTCTTGACGACATCTAACTCAAATCATCTTGACAACTTCAGATCCGAATAGTCTAGATATTCAAACCCTCCAGAAAACAACTCAAAACTTGTCAAATTTGTCGAAGTATTCGACTTCCAACGAAAACTGAGCACAATAAAACGGAAACGAGTCGCTAAGAGAGAGTTTAGAGCGAGTTTAGCGCGGCTGCAGAAAGATAAAGAACGCGGGACGCGCTCTACGATTGAGAATCAACTTAATTAAAATTGTTTGTCGACTGTTGGAGTTCCGTGGGAAGTGTACAACGGCTGAGTTTGTTTTTCATCCAGTAATTTAATTGAATTTTCACACCACGTCGGAATGACTCGACATATTCACAGTTTACGTGCTGTATCTATGTACTGCTGCAAATTTGAAATTGGGTGACGAGGGGTTCTCAAACTACCCCCCTAAATACCCCTTGCCCATGAATTTGGAGAAGAGGGGTCTCAAACTACCCCCAAAATACCGCCCTGCCCATGAATTTGGAGAAGAGGGGTCTCAAACTATCCCCCCCCTGAAATACATCCCTGCGCATCAATTCGGAAAAGGGGGTCTCAAACTACCCCCAAAAATACCTCCCTGCCTTTCAATTCGGAAAGAGGGGTCTCAACCCTCAACAAATTATTGAGTTGCAGTTACTTCTGTTCTGAAAATACCGAATTAGGTCCACGTTTTAATGGCAGTGGATGAGAGAACAACGTTGCCGAACCTCTGTCTTGTCAATGCCTTCTATAGACGGTAGCTGATACAGGTTTATTGATGTAGGTTAAACTCTTCATTCTCGTTTTAAATAATCAGTATATTTTACTAGCCGTCAGGCTCGCTTCGCTCGTCATATCCGTCTAGACCGGGAGCTCCGCCCCCTGGACCCCCGACTGGATCGTCCAAGAATAAGATCAGCAGGCTCGCTTCGCTCGCCTGCATTTTTCATTTGGGCATTTTTATCATGTGCTATGTCGATCCAGTCGGGGGTCCAGACTAAAAGTCTGGCTAAACGGATATGGCGATCGAAGCGAGCCTGACAGCTAGTAATTTAATATTCCCAGGGTTGAAGTAGCAGTGCCCAATCAATTTTTCCGCGATAAATGCATTCCAATATTCAACTTGGTGCCAACTTTACAAAGTCAACTCAACTTATGGTTCTATATTAACAAATGGTATGGCCTTTTTTCAATTATAATTAAGAGAATAAGAAGAATATACATGCTAAAAGACGAACTTTAAACCCTTAAAAACCACCCTTATAGTTAAAATATTGCCAAACGATCTCTTAGTGCGCCTCTAAAGGGCCAACTGAACATACCTACCAAATTTGAACGTTTTTTTCCGGTAAATTTTAAGTTCTGCGAGTCAGTGAGTGAGTGGGTGAGTGAGTCAGGCAGTGCCATTTCACTTTTATATAATATATATATATAATAGATATATATATATATATATATATATATAGAGAGAGAGAGAGATACAGTTGGTCTCAAACTGCTATAGTGAGGTCCACGTTATAATGGCAGTGGAGAAAGCTAGGAGAACAACGTTGCGGATCCTATGTCTTGTCAATGCCTTCTATAGACGGTAGATGATTAGGCTTATTGATGTAATATTAACGGTTCATTCTCGATCAAAATAATCAATTATTTTTTATTAAACAAGAAATTATATTTTTCAATAATTCCATAATGGATTTACACAATTAAGATGAAATATTTTGCTAACCAATTATAAACTCTACATTGTTAAGATACGATCTGGCAACAGAGCAAAGTGAGAAAGAGATAGCGCTATCCGCTTTGTTGAATGAAAGACAAGGATTGAAATAACATTGCTAATCAAACACTGCCATTATAACGTGGACCTCACTATATCCTTTTCTATCATATGACAAAGCAGTTATCGCTATCCTTCCCTAGTTCCGTTCTTCAACAATGTAGTAAGGTTCACATTATAATGGCAGTATTTGATTAACATCGGTGTTGCTATCCTTGTCTATCATTCTACTAAGCTGATAGTAAATAAATTAATAGATAAATAAAATGTTTATTTCCCAAAAAAACTAAAACCACAACATCAATTACATAAAATATTAGATAAATTACAATATCACATACAATAGTTAGTTACAAAAAATTCTTATAATCTGTCCTCTATTTGTTTAGTTTTTTCTGTGTGGAAATTGACCTACTCCACTATGGCGTACCATGTTCTAGAGTAGGTTTTGTTAGTTTTTTGTGCGTATTATTAATTAGTTAGTGTTTAGTAAGTCATTAGGTCATTAGGTGCTATCCTTTTCTAGCTCTGCAAGGTTGCCAGATCGTTCTTCAATAATGTAGTGAGGAGGTCCACATTATAATGGCAGTATTTGATCAACATCGTTGTTGCTATCCTTGTCTATCATTCGACAAAGCAAATAGCGATATCCTTCTCTAGTTCCACAAGGTTGCCAGCTCGTTCTTCATCAATGTAGAATTATAATCAGTTGACAAAATATTCAATCTAAATCATCAAAATTCATTATTTTCTCTTTGATGAGAATGTTTCCTCTACGAATAAAATAAAATCGATTATTTCAAACAAGAATAAACAGTTAATAATATTATATAATAAAAATACTACAAATAATATTATACAATTATATTACATAATAGTTATAGTATTACATCAGACATACTGGTATCAACTATTCTCTCTAGAAGGCAGTGGCAATGGAGAAAATAATGTTAGTATAATAACAGTCTTATCCAATCCGTTCTCCCGTGTGGGAAGCAGTGGGAGGGCAGAGAATTGGCAACGCTGCTCGCCTATCTTTCTCCACTGCCATTATAACGTGGTCCTCACAATGGAAGTTTGTTAACTGTCTGACCATTCCCTTGTTTTGCTATGCCGGGAGGATAATATTCAACCCCTACTCTCGCATAATGGTAATATTATTCCGCAACTCTATATTATTCTCCATCATTTGATAGCCTCTGGAACAATTAGAGCAGTTATTATTGGAGCGGGGAAAACGTTTTTGCAAGTTATTTTCAGAGAGGATGTTCCCATCTTCAGTTTTAATTATTTTGAAACAGTACGGAGAATGTTTCTATGTTTCCATATGAAAAAGGATCGTGTTAAATTTTTGTTCATGGTGGTTACTTATCAAATTTATTACAATCTATTCTCTTCTTCACTTTCCTTGCCCTATTACCATGGGTGAAGGTATGGCTTTCCGAAAAAAAGGTACCCCAGTTTCGATACGTTTCAAGGTCCCCTGAAACTGTGTGTATGTGCGTCTGTGTACACGATATCCCATCTCCCAATTAACGGTATGACTTGAAATTTAAGGATCCGGCACGAACAATTTCGATTGAATGCAATTTAAGATGGCGGATAAAATGGCGAAAATGTTGCCAAAAACAGGGTTTTTCGCGGTTTTCACGAAAATAGCTTGAACGGTTTTGATCAAATTTATACCTAGAATAGTCATTTTTAAGTTCTATCAACTGCCACAAGTCCCATATCTGTGATAATTCCAGGAGCTCCGCCCCATCTATGCAAAGTTTCATTTTAGATCGCCAATTATCAGGCTCCAGATACAATTCAAACAAGAAATTTCAAGTGGGAAAGATCAAGCATGAAAATCTCTACAATCAATGTTCAGTAACATTTTCACCTTTAATTTAAAATAAGCTCGAAATTCGAGAAAATGTTATTATTTCAATTGCAAACTGTTGATCCTATTGAATCATTCACTATGAAGAGATAGCAGACTTCGTGTGTCTCCAGCGTTATTGTCCTGTCACCAGCTAGCTTGGATCTTTGGAAAGTAGACTCGAGAAGCGCGTGAACACTAGCGTCAGGTGATATATTCTCATAACGGCAAGGAAAGTTGTGTAAGTTCGCCACACCAGATTTTCCCTACTTTCTTCTCCAATACTTCCCTTTTCTTCTCCTCTTCACCATTCATTCCTTCCTTACTCTTATATTCTCTACCTGTCTATTACATGTGAAACCATAGTTGGCTCTGTATTTTTCCTCCTTTTTTCTTCTCAGCACACCCCGCCATGAAACCTGTTTTTGTATTTTATTAGAAATTAATTTTTTATTGTGATTTTTTGTGTTTTGATTTTTTATGTATATTTTATTGTGTTGATTCGAATAAAATTATTGAATTTATTGAAGTAATGTTATTTTCATGAAAAATGAGAGCATGTGGGGAATATATCATGTGTGTGCGTGTGGTTAATTCATTCACTTCTTTATAAATGCCTCTCAAATAGATATCAGCGTGAAGGGTAGAAATGCTTAGAGAACTTCCTTGAATTTCTGCTTTAGAATTTGAAAGAATCTTCTGTGTTTTTGTGAAGGTGATGTTGTAGTAGATAATTATAATGAATGAAAACGACTTGCCATCGTCGAAAACACTTTATTCTCCATTGATTCATACAATAAGTACGTACATCAAAATGAAAAGAAATTGAGTCAATGGGAGTGTCTTGGAAATAATCGCTTGTGATTGGTCAAAGCTGTTTGTCATAGTAGTTGCGAGTGTGAACGGTAGATGGCAGCACTTACAACGTCAACAATAATAACCTGTGTAACCGGTCTTGTAGTGAATTCTTCCTCCGGACATTCTCTTCACATCCTCCTTCCGGGAACGACGATGCTGGTAAACCTTCTTCCCCAGGCAGTAGACTTTCAGCTCCAAATGGTTGAATGATAAATTTCATAATTGTGATTATAGTATATTTCGCACCTAGAGCAGAAAATGATATTTTTCCGGCTCTAAATCGGTTTTCAAGTCTGAGACCATAGGCAGGGAACTAGAGAAGATTGAGAGCCGGAATAGTATATTTCGCACCTAGGGCCGAAAATGAGACTTTCCGGCTCGAAATCGGTTTTCAAGTCCGAGGCCGTAGGCCGAGGACTAGAAAAGATTGAGAGCCAGGAAAAACATTTTTGCCCATGGTGAGAACGTTATTTTTCGCCACACAGAAAAATAAACAATATAAATATGAGAATAATTTTATTAGGCTCTTCCGAAAGCAAAACAGGAAGGTCATAGCTCTAGCAAATGTAAGTAATCTGAATATCAGGAAATTGTCTAAGTATTTTTATTTTTTATTCTGAATTGTCTAAATAACTAAAAGATTATGTTCAATTATGTAAGACGTTGAGTTTATACTTTTTATTCTCCAAATGACAATAAGATGATATTATTATAAATGTTTTGATTCTTGAATAATAAACACAAATAATGAAAAGTTTTTGATCAGCTGTTTTAGCACACTTGAAATTTGGCCAATCTGATGTCAACGTCAACAATGCTTGTTGTCGTTGACTTCGGAAGTTTAGGTTAGAAGTTCTATCCTACTGAAAATCGAATTTGAATAGTTATAATATATATAATATTATATATCTTATCTGTATTTTATTCATCCAAAAAAAATGATTGTATCTTATTGCAGAATACTTATTCAATTCTAGTAGCATAAACTAATTCCGTTTCATAAACCATTTTGTAAACACGTTCACATCAAATCAGAATCAGCTGACTTCAAGGTTATTTTACACCCTAGGGCCGTAAAACTTTTAACGCCGCCTGGTCAGAAACAATCATTTTCGGCCTCCATATGACGCACGAAAACCAGCTCAGCATCCAATTGGGGCGAAAAACATTTTGCCCGTGGTGCGAACTCTATTTTTTGCCACACACAGAGATAAACAATATATATATGAGGATAGTTGTTTACTAAGCACTTCCGAAAGCAGAAGTGGAAGGTGATAGCTCTAGCAAATCTGAGGTAATCTGAATATCAGGAAATTGTCCAAGTATTTTTATTTTTTATTCTGATTTGTCTAAATAACCTAAAAGATGATGTTCAATTATTTGGGAGGTTGAGTTTATACTTTTTTATTCTTTCAAATGACAATAAAATGATATTATTGGAAATGTTTCAATTATTGAATAATGAACACAAATAATGAAAAGTTTTTTGATCAGCTGTTTTTTGATCACCTTTCTTAGTTCCATGTTAGCGGCTGGAAAGGGTACTCTTTCCGGCCTAGGCCGGAAAGAAACCTGTTCTGACGTCAGACGAGAGTCGTCTGCAAACAATGTCTTTCAGATCTACGTAGGGACTGGAAAACAGCTGCTTTCTGTTCAGTGTGGCGGAAAATATTTTGTCAATTTTCTACATTGTTGAAAAATGATCTGACAAATTTGCGAAACAAGTAGAGGACAGAGCTATCTGCTTCGTCGAATGATAGACAAGGATAGCAACACCAATGTTAATCAAATATTGTCAGAACCTGGACGTCACTATAGACTATAGTTTGAATAGCATCTCGGAGGATTCGTATAAATTATACAAATTCTAATGCTATTTCCACAGATGAGTTTGGAAGTGTTCTGAGCAAGTATAGGGAACTGACAACAACTTGTTATTAGTGTATTTGTGTATTCGTGTATTTGTGTATTTGTGTATGTGTATATTTATGTATCAATGTATTAGTGTAGATGTTGGCAAGACATGACTTACATTCCGCTACTATATCGAGGGACCAGTATCTTCGCTGGTGTCTATTTGCAAACTAACTTAATTTCGACATCGGGAGTTCGACAAGTTTGGCACGGAACAATATCCAAAATTCTACCTTGTTAGTTTATAGTTCAAGTTGGCAGTGGATTGTAAACTTGGCGGGCAAATTATTATTTAGTTACTCGGCAGACGATGCGACAGCATTACGTGAGTTTCCACAATATTTCTACTGTCTCTCTCACAGACTTTGTCTCTCTCACTTCCTCACGCTCTCTCTCTCACTCTATATCTTTCTCTCTCAAAACTATGTATATCTCTCTCTCTCACACACACACACACACACTCTCTCTCTCTTTCTCACCCTCTCACACTCTCTCACTCCCTGGATATTTTGAATATTCTTTCCGAGAATGGGCATTGATATGTCCAAAGCTCCGCCAATTTATGTAGATGCATAACAATATAATTATCTATAGTTATTATATTACAAATTACTTTTTCATATCATATACAGTTCAATAAATATTTTCTTAGTCTATATTATGTAAATTCATCTATAATTTTGCTGTATTGTAAGCTATTGTATATAAGATTGTGTATAAGCCAGTATATATTGTAATCTACATAAATAAAGTACTCAATCAATCAATCAATCAATCTCTCACTCTATATTTTTCTCTCTCAAAACTATGTACCTCACTCTCACATACACATACACACACTCTCTTTCTCACCCTCTCACACTCTCTCACTCCTTGGATATTTTGAATATTCTTTCCAAAGAATGGACATTGGCTCCGCCAATTTATGTTGATGCATGACAATATTATCTATAGCTATTACTAATTGCTTTTTTCATAATGCAGTTCAAATATCATTTTCTTAGTCTACATTATGTGAATTCATCTATAATTTTGCTGCATTGTAAGCTATTGTATATAAGTGTAAAAGCCAGTATATATTGTAATCTACATGAATAAAGTACTCAATCAATCAATCAATCAATCCCTACTCTCTATCTTTCTCTGTCCCTCTCTCAATCTCTCTCTCTCTCTCACTATCTCTTACTCTCTTTCCCTCCCACTCACTTTCTTCCGCTCTCAAAACTATGTATCCCACTCTCACACACTCACACACAAAGTTTTCTTCTCTGTCCCTATCTCACTCTTTCTCTCTCTCTCTCTTCTCACCCTCTGTCATTCTCTCTATCTCTCTTTCTCTTTCTCTGCTTGCGTTGTTGCGTTGTGTGGCAGAGAGAACCTGGAGTCCCAATCCCGCCCTAATAAAGGTTTATAATCAACCAATTGTGTTTTTTCAGGCTCTAAATTTTGTAAAATTACGCAACAATTTTTTCAATCAATGATGATTTGAGAGTAATAATCTTGTTTCTATTCTGTTTTTAACCGTCCAAATTTGAAAATTTGTTAGTTTTCATTGTTTTTGAGTAAAATGGACTAAAATTTGATTGTTTTTAGAAAACCCTTAGTTTTTCTCTACCGATCAGTGCTCCTTTGTAAAAATCATAAATAAATACAAAAATAAGATAAAACCAATCAATCAATCTCTCCCATCTCTCGCTCTCTCTCTCTTTTGGTGGAGAGTTAGTGGGGAGGATATTTTTAATATTCTTTCCGAAGAATGGACATTGATATGTCCAAAGCTCCGCCAATTTATGTGGATGCATAACAATATAATTATCTACAGTTATTATATTACAAATTGCTTTTTCATATCATATACAGTTATACAGTTCGATAATTATTTCCTTGGTCTATATTATGTGAATTCATCTATAATTCTGCTGTATTGTAAGCTATTGTATTTAGTGTATTTAGTTTTTAGTGTATAAGCCAGTATATATTGTAATCTACATGAATAAAGTACTCAATCAATCAATCAATCTCTCTCTCCCGGTCATGTGTTGATTGGAAGGATTTAATTTTATATGTGTAGTTGAGAAGTTGATATTGTGGTAATTATTCATATGTGTAGTTATTATAAAAAATTTTTATAAGATTTTATTATCTTGGCGATTTTTTTGCTTAAGCCGCCATTTTGTCACACTGTTGAGGGGGAGGAGACTGTCCAGCTAGGCCAATGGCAGGCGTTCATGCCCTCGACCAATAGCAGTACTCGCCTACCAGTATGAATTCTGCTGCTCTTGTATTTAGTTTTAGTTTATCAGAGATGACAACAATGTGTATAACCGAAACCGGTCTTTCTAATTATCAATAAATCAGTGGTTTTTTGACAATTTCTTAGTCTTCTTCATTCAATATTATATCAAATTGCATTCAATCTTAATTGATGTTCTAAACTTCGTAAAATCAGTTGAATGATTATCTATACTGTCATTCGATGAAAATGAGTTTATAAGTCAGAATATATAGTAACATTCATGAATGAAGAACTCTAATCTAATCCCTCTACCTCTCTCACTCACACCTACTTATTATCTCTTACGCTGTCTCCATATCATTCTCTCTCTCTCTCTTTATAACTAACTTCCGGCCCAATAACTTCCCGTCTTGCTTGCACTATGACACAAATTTCCGCAGTGACAGACAGATTGGATAATTATCAGGAACAACCGGAGAAATCTCATTAACGACTATGCTTGGCTTTGTGAGGAGCGCCGCACTATCTAGATTGAATAAAGTTTGGGAAAGGTACCCTTATTATTTCAATCATAGCTGAAAAGAAATAGCGCTATCTGCTTTGTCGAATGATAGACAAGGATAGCAACACCAATATCGATCAAATACTGCCATTATAATGTGGACCTCACTATAGATTGAATAGAGTTGGGGCTAAGGTACTTTTTTATTACAATCATAGGAGGGGAAAGGATAGCGTTATCTGCTTTGACGAATGATAGACAAGGATAGCAACACCAATGTTGATCAAATACTGCCATTATAACGTGAACCTCACTATGGATTAAATAGAGTTGGGTCTGAGGTACCCTCATTATTAGCTTCATTCTGATAATCCTGATTTAAACAACAATTACGCAAGAGCCAAGAGATGTATTTATCAAATTAAAATCAACAGCTGATCAAAGAGAATTAAATCCGTCCCGTGCTGGATATGATTATTTGGTAGTAATCGGATTTAATCTAATATGTGGGATTGTAACGAATAATAACCCTGTTTTACCCTTAGACTACCAAATAGGTTCTATGAAGCTTGTCCCGTGAAATACCAAATAACGAATTTTACCATTGGGATAATATGTCCCAATACAAAAAACACGATAAAATGAATAAAATTTAGTAAATATCTTTTTCAATATCAATTTCACATGTTATTATTGACATTATATGAAGTTATTTACTTACTTTCAACTCAAAATGACACTGCAAATCACATTAGAACAGCTTCATTCAGCACAAAACCAGCATCTGACACATGCATGCATGAGAACATATAACCACAATATAACCTCAATTCACATAATATGGCGATCAGATAGTTCTAGACAGCTGATGTATTTTACAGAATAGACCCTAGACTACCGCTGGGATTCATTACTGTGTAGTTCAGATGATCTATTCACCCACTGGGATTCGATGAACTTCTATTGGGACATATTGTCCCAGTTGTAGTCTGAGGATGGTCATTTCTGCTGGGACATATTGTCCCGTTGGTAGTCTAAGGGATAAACAATCTGGTATCAGAATCAAATACAGGTTACTCTTTGAATAGTCGAATTAAACTATAGTGAGGTCCACGTTGTAATAGCTGTATTTGATCTACATTGGTGTGGCTATCCTTGTCTATCATTCGACAAATCAGATAGCGCTATCCTTCTGTAGCTCCGCAACGTTGCCAAATTATTGTTCTTTAACAATTAAAAGTAAATGTGTATAAATTTGGTTGATTAACAAAATATTCAATCTCAATTATTATGTAAATTTGGAATATAATCATTGGAAAATATAGGAGAAGAAGAAGAAGAAGAAGAAGAAGAAGAAGAAGAAGAAGAAGAAGAAGAAGAAGAAGAAGAAGAAGAAGAAGAAGAAGAAGAGAAGAAGAATGAGGAGAAGAAGAACAGAAGCAACAAGGAGATGTTTGATTCATGAATACAGTGGCGAGAAAGAGAATTGACAACGCTGTTCTCCCATTTTTCTCCACTGTCATTAAAACGTGCAACTCACAATATGGGAAAAGTGAAGCAGATTGTTGGATTTTTGAGCAATCTTTTTAGCCGGAATCGGATGATGGAGGGATGAGGAGGACGAAGACAGCGTCACAGGAGCCATTTGTCAAACTAATGAAGAAGTTGCACAACTTGAAACGTATCATGTGACAATTACAGGGTTCGAGCACCGCTCGACGGGGATGAATTATGGTCTGCGGCCCGAAAAATGCTGGAGGAGGAGGAGGCAGTACAATTAGGCCCACAGCATGTGCCAAAAAGACACAATTAGGCACACAACATGTGCCATGCCAATACAAATCTAACACTGTATAATATTAAAATTGGACACTGTGATTCTATTGGTCGATTCTCATCTTCACTTATAATTGTTTCAGATGGGCACGTTAAACTGTCAGTCACGGCTGCCTAGAAAGCAGTTGTTAGATGTCACTTTTCAACGTCTCGTTCTTCATATCATGATATTTTTCTCCCCATTAAAATGAGTATTTTCATTCCGCAGTGTTGTGAAATTGATGTTGTGACGGATATACAAATTCTATACTCATATTATAATGTCAGTATTTTCAATTTCAATTTCATTTATTGCCAATTAGAATATTACAAACTCTTTATAATATGACATATCATTGAAAATATAATTAAATAAACATAATTTAAATATGTAATTACTCAATAATTACTCATGCATATACTTGAATAAAATTAAACTAAAATATAAAATCCAGGCACCACCAGCAAAAAGAAAATCTTTGCCCGCTGGTGAGAGTTCCAAAACAGTAAAAGGAAAACATAATATTTCGAAAAAATAGATTAAAAATCTGGTGTGGTACACTCACACAACTTTCCTTGCTCATTGAACTATAAGCCTCATTATCAAACGAGAATAATTTAGGGGAATAACATAATGACCGATGACGGCAACATATTTGCAAGTACGATCAGACTACTGTATATGTGTAAATACAATTGTTTTCAGAGTACTTTTTCCTTTATGTAAATTGTGAAATTCGATGATTTTTTTGAAATTCGTCAAAACAGCTGTTTACAGATGAAATATCTTGACTATGGCTGTGTTCTTTTATAAACTGCTCTACCTACCCACGGTATATGGAAGAAGAAAAAGTAAAAACCGTGTACCAACCTACCTCATGCACGAGAAGGAGGTTACAAAGTCCATTTCTCAAGGATTGGGTGGACCCCTCAATAGTATCCCAGGAAAAAGACTCATGTCAGTTGATAGAGCTAATAAATAACTATACAGGGTATGGATTTCAAAAAATTCGTTAGAGCCGTTTTCGAGAAAACCGTGAAAAACATGGCTTTTTAGTCATTATCCGCCATTTTCTCAAGAATATTACGGAGCTCCTGAAATTTTCCTTGAAATGAGACTTATGCCAGTTGATAGGGCTTATAAATAGCTATCCATGGTATGAATTTGAAGAAAATCGTTAGAGCCATTTTCGAGAAAAACGTGAAAAACATGGTTTTTTAGTAATTATCCGCCATTTTTTCCGCCATCTTGATTGAATTTTATTGAATTTCTTATTGTCGGTTCCTCAGGGTATAAGGACCTTAAGTTTAAAATTTCAAGTCAATCGGTTAATTAGGAATGGAGTTATCGTGTTCACAGACATACACACATACACACACACACACACACACACACACACACACACATACACACACACACACACATACACACACAGACCAATACCCAAAAATCATGTTTTTGGACTCAGGGGACCTGAAACGTATAGATAACTTGAAATTGGGGTACCTTAATTTTTTGGAAAGCAATACTTTCCTTACCTATTGTAGTAGGGCAAGGAAAGTAAAAATTAATAATAACAATAGAAAATTTAGAACAGCAGAATCATAAAAAAATCGAACAAAAATTGTGCAGAGAAAAGATCATAAAATTGAAATAAAAGAATTAGAATTAAATTGCTATCTTCAAGGTAAAGGGATATTCCCTCTTAATCCACTCATTGACGCCCTTTTTACTAATTTTGGAATCTAAGTCAAAAGGTATTCCATTGATCAGTTTACTGCTTTTGTAAATTAGCTGTCTTCTGATCAATGATAGTTTAGTAGGATAAACTTGAAATTTCTCTGTTACACCAGGACTGAAATGATAAGTGTTCTTGATCAGCTTTGGGGAGATATTTTTATTTTTTGCTAAGTATTTTATCAAGACTTTGACATATAGTTGTCTCACGGTAAAAAGCCAGGAAAATTAGATTATTGTTGGGTATAAACTTGGTTTATTCAAGATGGTTTTTATTATATTTTTTTGAATGATGAATAGATTTTCCATGTGTACATAATATGCAGCACCCCATATTGATTGAATTTGTTCAACTTGATCACTACTTTTGTTCTTCTTTTGCTTACTTTAGTTGTTTTCCACCTTTTTCACTTTCCTTGCCCTATTACCATAGGTAAGGAAAGTATTGCTTTCCGAAAATAATTAAGGTACCCCAATTTCTAAATTTCTATACGTTTCAAGGTCCCCTGAGTCCAAAAACATGATTTTTGGGTGTTGATCTGTGTGTGTGTATGTGTGTGTGTGTGTGTGTGTGGTGTGTGTGTGTGTGTGTGTGTGTGTGTGTGTGTGTGTGTGTGTGTGTATGTGTGTGTGTGTGTGTGTGTATGTGTGTGTGTGTGTGTGTGTGTGTGTGTGTATGTGTGTGTGTGTGTGTGTGGTGTGTGTGTGTGTATGTGTGTGGTGTGTGTGTGTGTGTGTGTGTGTGTGTGTGGTGTGTGTGTGTGTGTTGTGTGTGTGTGTGTATGTGTGTGTGTGTGTGTGTGTGTGTGTGTTGTGTGTGTGTGTGTGTGTGTGTGTGGTGTGTGTGTGTGTTGTTGTGTGTGTGTGTGTGTGTGTGTGTGTGTGTGTGTGTGTGTGTGTGTGTGTGTGTGTGTGTGTGTCTGTGAACACGATAACTCCATTCTCAATTAACCGATTGACTTGAAATTCTAAACTTAAGGTCCTTATACCATGAGGATCCGACAATAAGAAATTCAATGAAATTCAATTCAAGATGGCGGATAATTACTTGAATACCATGTTTTTTACGTTTTTCTCGAAAACGGCTCTAACGATTTTCTTCAAATTTATACCATGGATAGCTATTTATAAGCCCTATCAACTGACATGAGTCTCATCTCTGGGAAAATTTCAGGAGCTCCGTAATATTCTTGAGAAAAATGGCGGATAGTGACTGAAAAACCATGTTTTTCACGTTTTTCTCGAAAACGGCTTCACTGATTTTCTTCGAATTTATACCATAGATAGCCCTATTGAAAAGCCCTATACTATTCAATATACTATTCAAAAGCCCTATTAAATGACATGAGTCTCATTTCAATCACTACTTTTGTTCTTCTT
Organism: Nilaparvata lugens; assembly: GCF_014356525.2. Lineage (NCBI taxonomy): Eukaryota > Metazoa > Arthropoda > Insecta > Hemiptera > Delphacidae > Nilaparvata > Nilaparvata lugens. Next base: position 44,573,940 of record NC_052513.1, on the reverse strand, counting down.
TTGCTTACTTTAGTTGTTTTTCACCTTTTTTACTTTCCTTGCCCTATTACCATAGGTAAGGAAAGTATTGCTTCCCGAAAAAAATTAAGGTACCCCAATTTCTAAATTTCTAATGGACTCTGCTGTTTCATCCTCAACTGGACTTTTTTATGAAATCTATTTTAGTGAATACGTTATAGTTTTCACACTATAACACTGTATAAAGTGCACTTTTTATTCCCAACAATGACCGTTTTTAGCATTTAGCAGTTGGTCTGAATTCACCCAAAAGAAGTTAGCGCCAAATCATGAGTCTCATAAATTAAATCACCACCCTAAAATATACCTATTCTGTTCCAGCTCCATCATTAGTGATAGTTATGACAACTTAATACTCTAATTACGATCAGAAAATACCACATAGCACTTTAAAAGAAGTGAAAAGGAAAAAACATGGATTTAGCGATTTTTCGCAAAGTTGAGAAAAATTAACAATTTTCAACGATCTATAACTCGCTTCCTATCAAAGATAGGAAAACATCTAGGGGATGAAATGTAGAGAATTTAATGCTCTTCGAAAAAGAATGGAGCGAAAATATTGATTGGACAATTGGTTTTGGAGAAATCGTGAAAAAACTGAAAAAAAGTACCAGAATCTCTTGGTTTTCAGGCTGCCAAAAGTTTATGCCTTCAGAAATTTTGGTGGGAAACCATAGATTACTCTTACTAGTACCCGAATGGACCGATAAAAACAATTAAATCAATTACCTTAATTATTGTTTGGTTCGATGTACTATTTGATTGGGCTAATAACATTTTTGAATAATCTAATGATGAATCTTCATGATTGAGATTAGAAATTTTTTTGATTTACTATATTTCTGCATTGTTGGAGAAGAATATGGCAACATTGCAGAGCTAGAAAAGGATATCGCTATCTGCATTGTCGAATGATAGACAAGGATAGCAACACCAATGTTAATCGAATACTGCCTTTATAACGTGGACATCACTATATAGTGAGCCAATTTAGGCCGCTGATGACTTGCTGTAGACAATGAAAACTTGGGGATTGACTCGTAAGCCCTGATGTAGCAAAGTCCCAAGTGTCTGCTTTCTTTGGAGGGGACTTCGATGGGGAAAAGCCTCTCAACAGTAAACCGCCAACAATGCCTGCCTGATTAATTATCGCACTCGGCATTGGAGGATAAGAAAAGTGATTCATCACTTACATTTTCGCCAATGGAGGCTCTACTACCCCGCTAACAATGCTACTCTTGTGGTAGAAGGAGGAAAGAAAAAGGAGAAAGAGTAGAATGGAAGGAAAAGTGGAGAAGATAGAGAGAAAAGGATGTAGAGAGAAGGAAGAAGTGGAAATGAGAAAGAAAAAGTTGGAAATGGGAATGAGAGTAGGAGGGAGGAGAAAGTGAAAAGGAAGACGAAATGGAAAGGAGGACGGAATTGGAAAAAAGAATAAATGAGGAGGGAGAAGAAGATGAAGAAGGAGAAGTGACAGAAGAGGAAAAAGGAGTGGAAGAAGAAGAAGAGAAAGAGAGGGAACAAGAAGAATGAGAAGAAGAAGATGGAGAGGAAGAAGGAGGAGAAGAAGAAGAAGGTTAAGAGCAGAAGAAGATGAAGAAGAAGAAAAAGGAGTGGAAAAAGAAGTGGAAAGGAGGAACAAGAGATGAGGCAGATGAAAAACCAAAACGAAGAGTTAACCGGGAGTTGTAAGGAGGGGGCAATTGTTTCCCTTATCTTCTCACAATTCTTCTAAAAGAAATAATTATTCTTCTATGAAATAAGTATCAGAGTGATCACTTTACGATAGAATGTAATAATTATTCTCCGAAATGTTGTTCACCTTTACAACATTGTCTTCCACGGACAAGCGAACGATAAAAATAGCATCCAAATATAAAAAGGAGTCTTTTTTCGCTTGAAAACTCATTAGAAAATTCAAATTAAGCTGGAAGCTATCCGTACAGTCATGGGTTGGAGGCTCAAAGGTAACAGTGAACGCTATTGAGAACACAACTAAATCGTTATAAAGCCTAATAAAGATCGAGAATGGAGAGTGAGAGAGAGTGTGAATAGAATAGAATGACTGTATTTATTTTTGACCTTTGGGAGATACAGAGAGAGATAGAGCGAGAGAGAGGGAAATAGACAGAGAGAGAATGAGAGAGATGTCGTGAGGGAGGGAGTTGGTGGGGGAGACATAGAGAGAGATCGAGGAAGAGAGATTGGCAGATAGACAGAGAGAGAGAGTGAGAGAGCGACTGATAGATAGAGAGATAGTGTGAGACTGATAGAGTAATAGAGAAATAGAGTAGAAAAAGATAGAGAGAGAATGTAACAGTGATTTGATTTGATTGATTTGATTGAGTACTTTATTTATGTAGATTACAATATATACTGGCTTATACACTTATATACAATAGCTTACAATACAGCAAAATTATAGATGAATTTACATAATATAGACTAAGAAAATAATTATTGAACTGTATATGATATGAAAAAGCAGTTTGTAATATAATAACTATAGATAATAATCATATTGTTATGCATCTACATAAATTGGCGGAGCTTTGGACATATCAATGTCCATTCTTCGGAAAGAATATTAAAAATATCCTCCCCACTAACTCTCTACCAGAAAGAGTGTGAGAGAGTGAGAGGAGAGAGATTGGAGAGAGTGAGTCTACCAAGTGTGAGAGTGAGAGGAGTAGATATAAACTAAGAGTTTGAAGCCACTTTTTTGCTCCAAAACCCCCTCCCCCCACCCCCCTCGTCCATCCCGGCAACCCCTTCCCCCCCGGCCCGCATGGTCTAAAAATAGATTCCACCTTCCCCCTGCCCAGTGGTGATGAGGGGATGAAAAGAGAGAGATATATCTTTCTCTCTCTCTAACCCCTTCCCCTTGCCCAGTGGTGATGAGGGGGATGAAAAGAGAGAGATATATCTTTCTCTCTCTCTCTCTAACCCCTTCCCCTTGCCCAGTGGAGATGAGGGGGATGAAAAGAGATATATCTTTCTCTCTCTCTCTAACCCCTTCCCATTGCCCAGTGGTGATGAGGGGGATGAAAAGAGAAAGATATCTCTCTCTCTCTTTCTAAAAATAGAATATTAGATTAGGTTAGATTTCTTTATTTATGTATGTTACAATATTTACTGGCTTATACACTAATTTACATCAAATGACGGTAATGCTAATTATTCAACGAATAATATAAAGTATTAAAAATTGATCAATGAGAATGAAGATTAAATGCAATTAGAATAACAATAAAAGTGTAATGTAACTTCATAAATCGGCGGTGTTTCAACAAATAATTGTCGATTCTCTAAGAAGGATATGAAATAATATCATCCCCATCAACACAAGACCCGGTAGTGAGAGAGAGATAGATTGAGAGTGGAAGAGAAAGAGAGGGTGACTGAGAAAAAGAGACAGAGAAAGGCAAAGAAAGAGAGTGCGATAGAGAGTGAGAGAGGATGAGTGAGTGGGACACAGAGAGAGAGAGAGAGAGAGAGAGAGAGAGAGAGAGAGAGAGAGAGAGAGAGACTGAGTAAGCCACTCTATTATTGGCCCAAGAGGGTATTTTTGTTGAAAGCTCACATCATAGGACCACGTATTGTGAACGAAATTGAAAAGCATGTTAATAATGGATGCAAAAGCCAAGGATGCAAAACCCGGCTGGGTGGAATAAAGCTTGAGAGAGGACGCCCAGAAAAGATGAGAATATATTTTCCTCCCTCCTTCTTAGCGGTTCTACTTATTCCATCCCCCATTCAATTCTCATTCCTTTTCCCCACAAACTCCTTCAAAATACACCTTGGAAGTTTTTTGGCCCAAGTAGAAGTCGACATGGGAGAATCGAAAGAGGAAAGTCGACATGAGGAAATCGATGTTTCCATTCTGTGTGTACATTCGGAGATCTTCTTGAGCCGAAATTATTCGAGTCGTTGAGGAAAGCTAGATTATACCAATACAGTTTCCACCTCTCAACCGTCCCCTAATTCTATATTACTCCACATCTTTAGAGATAATTTTGAGATTTATTTTTTGTGCATGAGGAGACACTTATTCGGAATAATGCAATCACATCATTGTACTAATAGTTCTGTGAAGAGTGGACCTCGCGCGAATATAAACCACAGCCTTCTCTGATACTGTCCATCAGAGTAAATTCTGTCCTGTTTTGTCGTGTCGGCGAGATATCAGTACTCTTATTCTGAATAATGCAATATTAAGGTGCGTACAGACTTTCGCTCTGCTCCGCAACCGAACGTCACTCGAGCAGAGCGATTGATGATCGACCGGGGAGCAACAGTGGTTCGACCGGGGAACGCGAGAAGATCTAACATCTTCCATAACGTTCATGATAGGTGCGTGGGCACTGCGACTGTGGTTCGATGGAGGAACGAGTGCGGTACGAGGGCGGTACGAGGGAGGAGCGTGCTCGGTGCGGGTTGAAAGAGCGTATATGTGTACGCAGCTATACAATCACATTACTTCATAATTCATGAATCTAAATAACCCTACTAGTAGTTCTGTGGACAGTATACATCGCGCAATTATAAACCAAAGCATCCTCTGTCCATACTGTCCATCAGAGTAAAGTCTGAACTGTCTTGTCGTGTCGGCGAGAAATCGGTGTGAAAAAGGCCAATGACTGTTTGTGTTGGTGTATCAAAACTGCTTGCATCAAAAGAGGACTTAAAAGTCCTAACTCCGCCTAATAAAGAATTTTTTCATTTTTTTTCTAATCACCTCCTAGACATACTGAAAGCAGAGAAAGTTCGAGAGAAAAGACTGTTATTTTTAGTTATTAATTGCATCCGTTATTGCATGCAACTAATAGTCCACACAGCAGCTGATTAATGATTTATAATTCTATGGTCTGATTTTTTCGGTTATATTGGCGTTCGAATGAGACTCCTTTTCCCTTTGTTTTATCCTTAAAATACAAAATTGAAAAAAAGCCCTATATATATATGTCGACGCACCTTGATCCAGAGTACTTGTATAACCGATGTTATCGAAATCGGACAATAACTGCGACTGTAACTGCGGTACAAACAAGCAAACAAACAGACAAAAGCCGATCGAATCGGAACTAAGACCCCAGCTTCGCTTCGGTCAATTATCATAATCACAAGTTAATAACTCCATCGGCATCAATGGAGAGATCATGTTCAAAGAATGTCAGCTGAAAGAATACCATTGAAAGTCTATTACTATCAGTCAGTGAACAAAAAAGATGTTGGCAGACCACGCAAGCGGTGGCAATAATGGGATATTGTTATGTTTATTTGAATAATTGGCTAGATGTGAGTCAGAACAGGTTGAAGCCCAATTCTTGTTTGTAAGAAGAAGAAAAATAAGTTATTGATTCAACAATCAGAACAATCTTGAGCGACTTCTCCATCCCAGAGGCTCACTATTTTAATCACGGTTAAATTTAATAAATCATGAGTTACACTTATTTGTGTACTAATATCACCCAGTAGTTGGCGTCACCTACCGGCAGAATAGAGAGCTACACCAGTAGGAGGGACATCCCACCAATCAGAAGAGAGTATGAGGATCTTGAAGGCATGGCTTTCTGTCATTGGTCCGTTATTCTTACGTCACGATTCTAAAATTCTCACATAATCACACTCTCCCTCGCACACACACACTCTCTCTCTCTCTCTCTCTCACTCTCTATCTCTCTCTCTCTTTAGCTCCGACAATTTATGTAGATGCATAACAATATTATCTATTTTATCTATAGTTATTGCTTTTTTTCATATCATATACAGCTCAATAATTATTTTCTTAATATATATTTTGTAAATTATAATTTACATCTATGATTTTGCTGTATTATAAGCTAAATATATACTTTGTAATCTGCATAAAG
>NC_052513.1:44553049-44563049 GCF_014356525.2 Nilaparvata lugens | reverse complement strand
TTTCAACAATTTAGAAGTAAAATCTATAATAACTATTATAATGGAGAAAGAATGGGCTTATACACGTACGGCATAGAAAATTCACGAGTGACGCATCATCACGTCTCAACTACTCAACTGATTAACTTGGAATTTCACATATAGATTCTCAATTTACCGAGGATAGTTATAAGTCTATTTTGAATTCTTAGGCTAGTTAAGACAAGACTAGTCACGTTTAGTCACAATACTTCACATTGCTGCTTATGACACAACACACACTGATTAGTCATTGCAATTAGACATGACTCCATAAGCAACTATGTGAAGTATTGTGACTAAACGTGACTAGTCTTGTCTTGACTAATCGGTGTGTGACCAGCCTAGAAGATTCCAGTAGATCAAGTTTTCAGTTTTTCAAGTTTCTTATTAGACCCTTGCGGGGCACGGGTTACCTGATGGTCTATCATAAGCTCGAATTATTATTGTTTGTGTGACTCCTGATGGGTTTAATTTTGTCACCAATGCGTTGAAATAAGCAATCTTGGGAATGTCACAATCGTGAGGTCCACTTTATAATGGCAGTGTTCGATTAGCAATGGTATTGCTATCCTTCTCTATCATTCAACAAAGCGGATAGCACTATCTCTTTTACTTTCCTTGTCCTATTACCATAGGTAAGGAAAGTATTGCTTTCCGAAAAAAATTGAGATACCCAAATTTCTAAATTTCTATACGTTTCTAGGTCCCCTGAGTCCAAAAAAGTGGTTTTTGGGTATTGGTCTGTATGTGTGTGTGTGTGTGTGTGTGTGTACACGATATCTCATCTCCCAATTAACGGAATGGCTTGATATTTGGAACTTAAGGTTCTTACAATATAAGGATCCGACACGAACAATTTCGATCAAATGCAATTCAAGATGGCGGCTAAAATGGCGAAAATGTTGTCAAAAACAGGGTTTTCCGCGATTTTCTGGAAAACGGCTTCAACGATTTCGATTAAATTTATACCTGGAATAGTCATTGATAAGCTCTATCAACTGCCACAATGTCCCATATCTGTAAAAATTTCAGGAGCTGCGCCCCATCTATGCAAAGTTTGATTTTAGATTCCCAATTATCAGGCTTCAGATACAATTGAAACAAAAAATTCTAGTGGAAAAGATTGAGCATGAAAATCTCTACAATTCAGTAACATTTTCACCCAGAATTGAAAATAAGCTGGAAATTCGAGAAAATGTGATTATCCAATTGCAAACTGTTGGCAACTGTTGATTCTATTAAATCATTCACTATGAAGAGATATCAGACCTCGTATGTCTCCAGCGTTATTGTTCTGTCACCAGCTGGCTCAGATCCTTGTTTATAAGGTAGACTTGAGATGCGCGAGAACACTAGCGTCAGGTGATCAATTTTCATAACGGCAAGGAAAGTTGTGTGAGTGCGCCACACCAGATTTTCTCGCTTTGCTCTGTTGCCAGATCGTCTTTCAACAATGTAGAATCGTAATAAATCAACAAAATAGTTTATCTTGATTATTAAAATTCATTATTAAATTATTGAAAAATATAATTTCTTGCTTAAAAAAATATAATTGATTATTTAAAACGAGGATGAACAGTAGTTAATATTACATCAATAAACCTGTATCAGCTACCGTTTATAGAAGGCATTGACAAGACAGAGGTTCGGCAACGTTGTTCTGCTATCTTTTTCCACTGTCATTATAACGAGGACCTCATTATAGTTCATGTTACCAATTTCAAGCCGATTGTTTGTTAATTCCAGCCGATTACTGTTGACTACTGTCTATTATTAGTATGTTGTTGGGAGTGTAAGAACGGCACAGTATGAGAGACTACCAGTATTGTATGCTTCTATACAGGGTGATTCATAATTATGGTAAAATAATTTAATACGTGATAGTAGAGGTAAAAATAAGAAAAAAAGTTCTTATAAACATATATCCATAAACGCTTCATCAGCGAGCTATACAGAGTGAAATATTTCGCCCGGAATTCAGTTCCTCTGGTGAAATACACCGATGCTGAATTGTTTGGGGACTAGTTTTTTGGAAAACTTATACTGGATTCATATGGAAAAATATCTGAAAAATTGAATAAAACCAGTCTGGAAGCTGTAGTGTGAGTAGTTTTTGAGAAAAAAGTTGAAATATGCAAAAAATCCAAGTAGAAAAACACAGACTTCTACGTTTGATGCCCAATAACTTTCTTTAATGACCAGTAAATTATTTTACCATAATTATGAATCACTCTGTATGATATTGTATGCTTCCTTATAATATTATAATAGGTTACAAACAATTCGAAGAACAAACTCGTTGGAAAAACAAATCATTTGCTGGGACTGGCTCTTTCTTGACAATATTGAATAACAGTTGAATAACGTTAAATTTGTGAATAACAGTTGAATAACGTTAAATTTGTGAATAACGTTGAATAACATGATCTAGATAACAAGAACACTTTGAAGATCTGTTAAAAGGTGAACTCTCGATACAAAAGACTCTCAATAATACGAAAAAAATGAATCACAACACAGTTATTCTTTTTTCAGTTCCGTTTTCTTCCACCGTACTTCTTTGCACGCGGCTAATAAACGAGGCTCCAGCAATTTGATCGCGATAAAAGAAGGGAAGAAAGGAGAAGAAGATGGAGAAGAAGTAGAAGATGATAAAGAAGAAGAAATTACTGGAGGTAGCAGCTGACTGACTTCAGTTAACGAAAAGCTTTTCTACGCGCGCAATCAAAAATGGCTTCAGTTGAGTGAGATTCGATGCTGGCTGCTGGCTTCTTGCTGGTTAAATGATGGGAAAATTCAATTAAAAATTATATTTTTTCTTTGCCAGTCAACCAGTCAGCCAAGGAAGTTCAGAAAGAGCCGAATAGCAGAGCATCAGAGGCCAGGGAACAATGGAAATACGTGTACAAAATACTCTCGGCCAAAGCCATTACAGAGGGCGCCCGAGTGGAAACGCCTGGTGTGGGTGGTGTCAGGAGGAGGGAAGAGGGAATATAGGGGAGCAGGAGGGAAAAATTGTGGGGAGGGGGTTGGCAATATCAGGGATGCCTCAAGGAATGAGGAGGGTACACGACGACGTTGAAGAATCTTAAAGCGTATCAACATTCAAAGGATGAACATAGAATTACGATGTGAGGCTTCCACTTTTTTCCATCTTGTTTCCTTCTTTTCTCCTTCTTCTTCTTCTTCTCCTACCTCTTCTTCTTCTCCTACCTCTTCTTCTTCTCCTACCTCTTCTTCTTCTTCTCCTACCTCTTCTTCTTCTCCTACCTCTTCTTCTTCTCCTACCTCTTCTTCTTCTCCTACTTCTTGTCACCTTTTTCCCCTTGTCTTCTTCTTCTCCTTGTCTTCTCCTGCCTCTTATTTTTCTTCTTCTTGTCTTCTTCTCCTTGTCCTCTCCTACCTCTTCTTTTTCTTTTTCTTGTCTTCTTCCCCTTGTCTTCTCCTGCCTCTTCTTTTTCCTCTTGTCTTTTTCTCCTCGTCTTCTTCTTCTCCTTGTCTTCTTCTTCTCCTTGTCTTCTTCTTCACCTTGTCTCCTTTTTCTCCTTGTCTTCGTATTCTCCGTGTCTCCTTTTTCTCCTTGTCTTCTTCTTCTTCTCCTTGTCTCCTTTTTCTCCTTGTCTTCTTCTTCACCTTGTCCTATTATTCTCCTTGTCTTCTCCTGCCTCTTCTTTTTCTTCTTCTTGTCTTCTTCTCCTTGTCTTCTCCTACCTCTTCTTTTTCTTTTTCTTGTCTTCTTCCCCTTGTTTACTCCCACCTCTTCTTTTTCTTCTTCTTGTCTTCTTCTCCTTGTCTTCTCCTACCTCTTCTTTTTCCTCTTGTCTTATTCTTCTGCTTGCCTTCTTCTTCTCCTTGTCTTCTCCTTCTCCTTGTCTTCTCCTTCTCCTTGTCTTCTTCTTCTCCTTGTCTTCTTCTTCTCCTTGTCTTCTTCTTCTCCAGGTATTATTCTTCTCCTTGTCTTCTCCTTCACCATGTCTCCTTTCTCTCCTTGTCTTCTTCTTCAACTTGTCCTCTTATTCTCCTTGTCTTCTTCTTCTCCTTGTTTTCTCCTACCTCTTCTTTCTCCTCTCCTTGTCTTCTCCTTCTTTTTTTTCACTTTCCTTGTCTCCTTTTTCTCCTTGTCTTATTCTTCACCTTGTCTTCTTATTCTCCTTGTCTTCGTATTCTCCGTGTCTCCTTCTTCTCCTCGTCTCCTACTCCTTGTCTTCTCCATTTTCTTCTCTGTCTCTCTCCTTCTCCTTCTCCTTCTTCTTCTTCTGCGTTTTCCCCTCTCTCCCATTGCATTCAAGAGTTTCCTTCCATCTCAGACTGAATGAAAATCTTTTTGAGCATCGCGTTAATATTCCGAACCTCATCTTTTTCTCTTCATTCCACACACATAAAACTTTACTTTTGAACTGAAAATCAATCAGTTTTCGTTCATTTCCTGAAAGACTCATCTCTCAGATATCGAATAAAAATTGTCATATTGTGATTCTTTACATAATATTATATCATGAGTACTTCGATTTGGAAGTATCTAAGTTTATGAATCACTCTGTGAAAATAATAAGAACTGAAAATTTTGTGAAGTGAACAACTACAAGATCTAACCTATTTCGGACTATGTGTAACCTTATCTGAATTTGGGAGAGTAATAGCATAGAGAAACATTAGCGTAAGTAGATATCCCATGGTATAGGAATTTATGTCGCAACTTTTACTGTTATCTCAAGCCAATTACTGTCGATTATTGTCAATTTTTACTGTTTTGTTGGGGTGAGAGTGTATGAACGGCACAATATGAGTGACTACCAGCGTCACACAGCTTCATGGGAAAGAACTAAGTGAACTATCGGCTTGGGATAACAGTAAAAGTTGCGATATAAACGCCCTATACCATGGGATATCTACTATGCTATTGTTTCTCTATGCTTTTATTTATATCATCTTAACCAATACTTGGTTTATAATAAATTGTTATAATCATTATAGAGTTCTATGGATTCACTATCTGATGACAAGTCACGGATTCTAAAATCTGGTGTGGCGCACTCACACAACTTTCCTTGCCGTTATGAAATTGATCTCCTGACGCTAGTGTTCCCGCGCATCTCAAGTCTGCTATTCAAAGATTCGAGCCAGCTGGTGACAGGGCAATAGCGCTGGAGACACACGAGGTCTGCTATCTCTTCATAGTGAATCATTTAATAGAATCAACAGTTGCCAACAGTTTGCAATTGGATAATCACATTTTCTCGAATTTCGAGCTTATGAAACATTTTAGGTGAAAATGTTACTGAACATTAATTTATTGTAGAGATTCTCATGTTCAATCTTTTCCACTAGAATTTTTTGTTTCAATTGTATCTGAAGCCTGATAATTGGGAATCTAAAATCAAACTTTGCATAATCTACTTATGCTATCGTTTCTCGATGGCAATAGCACAAGGTTACCTCATTTTTTCTCTCCCTATAATTATTTTGATGAATGAAATATTCTTATGAAACTTATTTATGCAATTTTAGCATATGAAGAAGGCTATTGTTGGAAAACGTGAATGAACTGAGCTGAGTTGTAAAAGTATATGTGTGTGTGTGTGTGTGTGTGTGTGTGTGTGTGTGTGTGTGTGTGTGTGTATTTGGTGTTTCCCTGTCCAGGGAAAGTTTGTATTAGCAAGAACCTTAATACCTTGCAGGGATCAGGTCAGGTACACGAGTAAATCATTTTTTCTAGGCTGCAGAGTGTCTAAAAAAGTGCCCGCAATAATTCCCCGTCGTCCGTTAACTCCGCCGCTTCCATGTACGCGAAAGACCCACAACTTATCAGGCGGCAAAAAAGAAACAGCCCTCCGCCTCTTGTGCAATATTCTAGTCCGGCATAATTTCCGCCTTGTAAAAGGACCGCTGGAACAATGCATCGCTAATTGCCCGCAACAAAGAACATGTTCTGGAACGTTCGCGAACATGATTCTATTGTTGTGACGTCACCAAACAATCGAAAATGGATTCCACTTAAAATCTGGGTCGCACATTCAGTTTGCCGCGGTCTAATACCTGAGCTCTCAGCTGTGAGCCGTTCAATTCCGGCGGGAGCAGAATAATTATCCGATTGTCGAATTAGATGGAAATTGCGTAATTTTCGAGCGATGCTTTGTGGCGAACGAATCGGCAATCGAAATCGGTGTCAGATCGTTTGATTGCGGTTTGCGTTCCAATCGATAAATGCTTGTTGTCGACTGTTATTCAGTTATTGTTGGAGAGATTCAACCCCAACCCTCATACTTCACCAGGGTTCTTCTATCATAAACTCGAAAGTTATAATTGTTGTTTGTGTAATTTCTAATGAGTTCAATTTTGTCACCAATGCGTTGAAATCTATGAAGGAAAGAATCGACAGTCATCTAGCTGATAATTGTGGCACCTTGGTTCTCGTCACTATAACACAAATTTGAAAAGAATCAATACATTTTCGAGTTGAGTTGGAAGGCAATTGCTTTTATTGAAGTAATCTTCTATATAATAAGAGAGAGTAGGGTTGTTTTTATTGCGTGTGTTCGTTTGTTCGTTTGTTCGCATCAAAACATGTCAACTTGTGGATTGCATACCGAAAAAACGGTCTCCAAATAGATTTAGATCTCCAAATTTTGCACATAGATTCTAAAAATATCAATCTCGTGCACCTGGAAGCCCAAATTTTAATTTTCCTTCTAGATTTTTCAAAATTAATGTTTTAATTTCATTAATGGTACATTCGATTTCATTAAAAAATAACCAAATCATATGGTCAAAATTAAAAAAGTAACATCTGTTTCTATATCGCTTTCTACCTGAAAGTTTTGAAACTTCGTTTTCCTGATGCAATGTTTAGGCCTACACGTGGCATGGATTATTAATTTTTCAGCTAAAACAATTTTTGAGACAAAGTGCTAAATAAACGTCTACAGTTTTATCAATGCTGTATCGGCAATATGAAAACGCATGCAGTTAATATGTCTTTGAATGAAGGTGTTGTTATTTACATAAAGATATTATATTCTTCCATTTTTATTTAATCAGAATTCCAAAATTATTCGAGCCCTGATAGAATGACTGACTCACTGTACAGTCAGTCGAAAATTTTAATATTGAAATGAGGGGTATTTTGACAAGCTGACCAAAAAAATAAGGTCATATGCACCTTTTCGTTATATCTTCAAATGAAAAATGATTTTTGTGGGTTGTCAAAGCTCCCTCTGGAAGGGAAACTATTCAACTTATTCTATCTTTTAGTGAAATAACAATGATCATCCATCTATTTATCATCTTCTATACTATAATAAAGGAAAGAACTGGATTATAAACGTAGCCTATACAGGTATAAAGTATAGGAAAATTATGTTTGACGCATTATCACGTCAGAACTACTGGACTGATCAACTTGAAATTTTGCATATAGATTCTTGCTTAACCGAGGGTGGTTATAGACAAATTTTGAATTCTTCAAGATTTGATTACATCAAGTTTTCAGTTTGTCAAGTTTTCAATTATTTGTCATGCTTCCAGTTTGTATGGAAGCAGCAGAAGATTTCTCTTAAAAGGAAATTAGAAGATAGGTATGATTGGGATCCTTTTCGTATGATAAAAACAGGTTTTCTGTCACACCCAAATTTTTTTCCGCCATTTTGAATCCAACTTCTTTTTTAATTGAAAGGTGGTCATACTGATTTACTTGAATGCAGCATATAAGTTCTTAATCAACCGAGGACTCTTATAGGCCTATTTTGAATTCTTCCAGATTTCATTACGTAAAGTTTCAAGAAAGACCCTTGCGAAGCACGGTTACCTGCTAGTAATATTATAATCATGAGTACTTTGTTTCGAAGCATCTAATTCGAAAAACTACTTCGTAAAATGATAAAGGAGTGAAAATTTTGTGAAGTGAACAACTACAAGACTTAACCAATTTTGGACTATGTGTAACCTTATCTAAATTTGGGAGAGGAATAGCACAAGGTTACCCTCATTTTTCTTCTCCCTATAATTTTGATGATCAACTTATTCTATCTTTTAGTGAAATAACAATGATCATCCATCTATTTATCATCTTCTATACTATAATAAGGAAAGAACTGGATTATAAACGTAGCCTATACAGGTATAAAGTATAGGAAAATTATGTTTGACGCATTATCACGTCAGAACTACTGGACTGATCAACTTGAAATTTTGCATATAGATTCTTGCTTAACCGAGGGTGGTTATAGACAAATTTTGAATTCTTCAAGATTTGATTACATCAAGTTTTCAGTTTGTCAAGTTTTCAATTATTTGTCATGCTTCCAGTTTGTATGGAAGCAGCAGAAGATTTCTCTTAAAAGGAAATTAGAAGATAGGTATGATTGGGATCCTTTTCGTATGATAAAAACAGGTTTTCTGTCACACCCAAATTTTTTCCCCCATTTTGAATCCAACTTCTTTTTTTTAATTGAAAGGTGGTCATACTGATTTACTTGAATGCAGCATATAAGTTCTTAATCAACCGAGGACTCTTATAGGCCTATTTTGAATTCTTCCAGATTTCATTACGTAAAGTTTCAAGAAAGACCCTTGCGAAGCACGGGTTACCTGCTAGTAATATTATAATCATGAGTACTTTGGTTTCGAAGCATCTAAATTCGAAAAACTACTTCGTAAAAATGATAAAGGAGTGAAAATTTTGTGAAGTGAACAACTACAAGACTTAACCAATTTTGGACTATGTGTAACCTTATCTAAATTTGGGAGAGGAATAGCACAAGGTTACCTCATTTTTCTTCTCCCTATAATTTTGATGATCTACTTATTGTATCAATCAATAAATTCATTCAATAGAAATTCCATTCACATATTTGTTTTATTATCTTTCACTTGCTTTTTTGGTTCTTATTTTGTACTGGAAGTAAATTTTGTTATCATGGCAATTCTGTTGCTTGAGCCGCCATTTTGTGACACCGTTGAGTGAGAGGAGACTGTCTAGCTGGGCCAATGGCAGGCGTTCATGCCCTTGACCAATAGCAGTACTCGCCCACTAGTATAAACTCTGCTGCTCTTGTATTTAGTTTTAGTTTATCAGAGTTTGACAATGGTGTAATAACCGAAACCGGTCTTTCTAAGTATCAATAAATCAGTGGTTTATTGACAATTTCTTAGTGTTTTTCATTCAATATGAATAATTACCATAACTTCTCAACTACACAAAAAGTGAATCAATAAAGAATAGTGCAATTGCTCTGAATAGCCACTGTAATAACAACAAATTACATGACCTAGAAGCGTTTAGTGAAAGAATTGGTTGAATTTATTTCGCTTCCTCTTAGAGCAATGTGGGACTCTTCCTATTTGAACCAAAACATCTTTGGTTTTTGTTTTATTCTACTGCAAGGAAGTGTGCTATTTTTGTTTCTCTTTTCGGCTAAGTTAGTGTACTTGTTAGTACTGTTTATTGTGCATGTACTGGTGCCAAATCAATACATTTTCGTTTATAATTCGGAAATCGAGTAATATTGGGATACTGTGAAACTGGAATACTGTAGTATTGGGATCAGAGTAATATTGGAATGAGGTCATTCGTGGGGATAATACTATGATATAGTCCACTTCTTCTTCTTCTTCTTCTTCTTCTTCTTCTTCTTCATCATCATCTTCTTCTTCTTCTTCTTCTTCATCTTCTTCTTCTTCTTCTTCTTCTTCTTCTTCTTCTTTTCTTCTTCTTCTTCTTCTTCTTTTCTTCTTCTTCTTCTTTTCTTCTTCTTCTTCTTTTCTTCTTCTTCTTCTTCTTCTTCTCTTCTTCTTCTTCATCATCATCTTCTTCTTCTTCTTCAACGCGTACAAGTATTTCATGATTACAGAATCTACTCCTGCTATCCACTTTATAGTTCTTTTTTAGTTTAGACCACATAACTTCTAGCTCAATTTGGTAATTGATAATGTTGTTCCTATTGAAAATCGATATAATCTTATAATCTCATTGGTGTAAAGC
>NC_052513.1:44528388-44552949 GCF_014356525.2 Nilaparvata lugens | reverse complement strand
CCTGATAATTGGGAATCTATCTGCATTGATGGGGCGGAGCTCCTGTAATTTTTAAAGATATGGGACTTGTGGCAATTGATAGAGCTTATCGATGACTATTTTAGGTATGAATTTGATCAAAATCGTTGGAGCCGTTCCGCGAAAAATCACGAAAAACCTGTTTTGACAACATTTTCGCCATTTTAGCCGCCATCTTGAATTGCATTGATCGAAATTGTTCGTGTCGGATCCTTATAGTGAAAGGACCTCAAGTTCCAAATTTCAAGTCATTCCGTTAATTGGGGAGATGGACATATCGTGTACACAGACGCACATACACTCATACACACACACAAACACACACCACACACACACACACACACACACACACCACACACCACACACACACACACACACACACACACACACACACACACACAAATACAGACCAATACCCAAAAACCAGTTTTTGGACTCAGGGGACCTTGAAACGTAAAGAAATTTAGAAATTGGGGTACCTTATTTTTTTCGGAAAGCAATACTTTCCTTACCTATGGTAATAGGGCAAGGAAAGTAAAAATTATTTGTTAGCCCGGGAACAATATTTTGTTAATCAATTATTAATTCTACATTGTTAGAAGACGATCTGGCAGCAGAGCAAAGCGAGATAGAGATAGCGCTATCTGCTCTGTTGAATGATAGACAAGGATAGCAATATCATTGGTAATCAAACACTGCCATTAGAACGTGCCCCTTACTATATTAACGTGCACTACAGTAAAAACTGCACTTCAAATAATTTACGAAGGAATACAGTTTTCATTATTAATTGAAGCGTGCGAAATAATTATTATATTTTCCTACAGTTACGTTGAAAAGTGGCCATTGCTGCACTGATTACAGAACGCAAAGAATCACTTTTTCGCTCTAGTGCGGGAAAATTTTTCTGCACTCCAGATTTGCAAACATGGCAACGCAAAATACTTAGTAGGTTATAGAGCAACAGTGCAGCAAAATCAAAATGAAGTGGGTAACAGTGACTGCTGTGGCTGTTATTAGTGAGCAGAGGTGCAACCAAGCACAACGCGCTAATTATTATTCATTATATATTATAACCAACGACAACGAGGACTTTGGATTTTAGGATTAAGGTTTTTCTCAATAATAGAATTACACAGAAAAACATTTGATGCATTTTCAGGCAATTTTACCCATAATTACCACTTTTCATATCAATGGTAACTGTAGGAAAAACTTAATGTGAAATACGTGCGCAAAGTTCCTCTGCGGCACTCAAGAAACCATTCCGCCCTCGCCTAGGCTCGGGCGTAAACGTTTCTTTCGGTGCAGCAAACTGTCACTTTGCGCACTAGTTGCACAAATAACTATTTCGAATTATTTATCACGAGCAAAATACTTGCAAAAGAGCTTGCAAAGTTATTTTCTAAGCTATGCTGTTTCCGACAGATAGCGCCGCAACTCAATTCACTGCAATAAAGCTTTCAATAGACGACTACGTCGCTGAATTGATGGCTATATTTTTTCTGGTGAAAATTTCTGCTCCAACGTAAGTGGGAGGGAAAAGGGAAAAAAGAGTGTAGTAGTAGATCTGTGGCGGGCTGCGATGAAATTAAAATTCAGGATGGCACTTGGAGGGTATTTATTATTCCTAAATTTCCAATAAAGTGCGGCTGGTTAAATGTATGGGGGGCGGTAGCCTACGAAAGTTTCACACACCGCAAGAAGAAGAAGAGGAAGAAGAAGAAGAAGAAGAAGAAGAAGAAGAAGAAGAACAAGAAGGTGAAGATAAAGGACGAGAAGAAGAAGATGGAGAAGAAGTAGGAGGAGGATGAGAAGCAGAAGAAGGAATAGATGAAGGAGTTGGAGGAGACAGGAAGGGTGAAGAAGAAGAAAAAGTAAAAGTTGAATGTGGAGAAGAAGATAAAGGAGAAAATGAAGGAGGGGAAAAAAGGAGAGGAAGAAAAAGAAAAAGGATGAGGAAAAGATGACGGTGAAGTAGCAGAAGAAGATGGATGAGGAGAAGGAGGAGAGAGGAGGAGGAGGAGGAGGAGGAGGAGATGGAGGTGGAAAAGGTGAAGTTCGAGGAGAAGAAGATGAAGGGGATGAGGAGTCAGGAAAGATGAAGAAGAAGAAAAAGTAGAAGTTGAAGGTGGAGGAGAAGGAGAAGGAGAAGAAGAGAGAGGAGGAGGAGGTCAGAGAGGAAAGACAGAAGAGGAAAAGATAGGAAGTGTAGGAGAAAGATTGAAGGATGAGGAGAAAAAAGGAGAAAGAGAAGAAAAAAGGAGAGGAAGAAGAAGAAAAAGGATGAGGAGAAGATGACGGTGGAGTAGAAGAAGATGAAGGAGGAGAAGTAGAAGGAGAAGAAGGAGAAGAAGAAGAAGAGGACAGGAGTCAGGAGAGAAGAAGAAGAAGGAAAAGATGAAGGTTGAGAAGAAGATGAAGGAGAAAATGAAGGAGGGGAAGAAAAAAGGATAGGAATAAGAAGAAAAAGGATGAGGAAAAGATGACGGTGGAGTAGAAGAAGATAGATGAGGAGAAGGAGGAGGAGGAGTTGGTGGAGGAGGAAAAGGAGGAGGAGGAGGAGCCAGGAGAGTAAGAAGAAGAAGGAAAAGATTATGGTGGAGGGGAAGAAGATGAAGGAGGAGAAGGAGAAGAAGAATGAAGAGAAGGAAGAGGAGGAGCCAGGAAAGGAAGAAGAAAAGAAAAAGATGATGGTGGAGTGCAAGAAGAAGATGAAGGCGGAGAAGAAGAAGAAGAAGAAGAAGAAGAAGAAGAAGAAGAAGAAGAAGAAGAAGAAGAAGAAGATGATGAAGAAGAAGAAGAAGAAGAAGAAGGAGAAGAAGACGACAAAGATGAAAAAGAAAAAGAGGAAGGAGGAGAAGAATGAATCTTCTCTCCTTTCCTTTGGAATTCTCGGTCTTATATTATTTTCACTGGATAATCGTTTTATTTGATATATAGAATCGAGATAATGTATTCGTTGCAGACCCGGCCGAGCGTCGTCTAAATTATCACATCAATTTCAATAAACTTGAATTTATTCGAAAATCTTTGGCGAATTTATCGCTCCTTGCGGCTGTGTACAAAATTAGATGAATGGTCCTATTTAAACAAAGCATGTACGTTGCAAAGAATAAATATGTGTAACGTGTATATATCTGAAATAGATATATATATATATATATATATATATGTAATAAATATTGTAACTGAAATCATTTTTCTGCTCTAGACATTTTTGTTTTGGGTTGTGATAAACTCTGGTTTTGTTGCCTACGGTTGAAGAAATTTATAGAGACTCAGGACTTTATATTACAGACCATATACTGTACCTTGGTTTGGAGTGCTATAGTCAGGTCCACGTTATAATGGCAGTGGAAAAATATAGGAGAACAGCGTTGCCGATTCTCTGCCTTGCCACTGCCTTCTATAGAGGATGACTGATACCGGGATATCTGATGTAATATTAACTGTTCATTCAAGTTTGTAATAATCAATATTGTATTTTATTCGTGAAGGTAATGTATTTTTCAATGATTGCATAATACATTTCTATGATTGAGACAATAGTATATTTCGCATCTAGAGCAGAAAATGAGATTTTTCCGGCTCGAAATCGGTTTTCAAGTCCGAGGCCGTAGGCCGAGGTCTATAAAAGATTGAGAGCCGGAACAACATTTTTGCCCGTGGTGCGAACGCTATTTTTCGCAACACACAAAAATAAACAATATATATATAAATGAGAATAGTGTTTACTAAGCACTTCTAAAGCAGAAGTGGAAGGTGATAGCTCTAGCAAATCTGAGGTAATCTGAATATCAGAAAATTGTCAAAGTATTTACATTTATTATTCAAATTTTCAAATGAATTGGATTAATTTAATTTTCAATTTGAATAAATTATCGATTATTAATTTTAATTTTATTATTGATTACTAATTCAATTTTTAATTTGAATAAATTATCGATTATTAATTTTCAATTAGATTGTCAAGTTAAAAAAATTGAAGTTGTTAATAATAACAAAATTATACAGACAAATATTGATGGATTTCAGCCATCATTTACCCTTAATCAACCACTTTTCATATTCAATGGTAACTGTAGGAAAAATTTAATGTGAAATACGTGCGCAAGCTACTCTGCTGCACTCAAGAAACCATTCCGCCCTCGCCTACGGCTCGTGTGTAAACATTTCTTTCGGTGCAGCAAACTGTCACTTTGCGTACTAGTTGCACAAATAACTATTTTCGATAATGGATTTTCATAATTAAGATGAAATATATTGTTAATTTATCATCAATTCTACATTGTTAATAGTCGATCTGGCAACAAAGCAAAGCGAGAAAGAGATAGCGCAATCCGCTTTGTTGAATGAAAGACAAGGATAGCAATACCATTGCTGATCAAACACTGTCATTATAACGTGGACCTGACTTTAGTGAGTTATCACGCTCCATCAATGGATATGGCTTGAATCCATTCATTTTTTATGGATCCATTCATTTTTTATCAGGAGAAATATTGCGGAATGTGATTACGTTTTCATTCAAGCTCCTAAAGAGAACGTATCAACTGGTATTACACTCATGGAGTCGTCCGCTGACATGCAGGGGAGAAATTGAGTTCATCTCTATGTATTCACCCCCGTTTACCGTCGCAGGTTTCATTTTTTTATAAAGGGAAATGAGTAATCCCTGAAAGGTTGTATAGAGCTGGGAGTGCATCAGTTAGATCTGATGGAAAATGTATTGGAAATACTGATAGCTGTTAGATGAAAGAGAAAAAGTATGGAAATTATCACCGATATCTATATCAATCGACAGTTTTACGGATTGGGATGATAATGTAATTGTGGATTAATTTGGTGTCCAATGGATGGCGAAGATAACGATAATTATCTATATTATCCTGTTAAACTTTTATAAGTAGTAGAATGGTATCATCTATTGTAAAACTAGTGTGGTATGATTATGTGAGGAATAAGATTTGCTATAAAGAGGTGCACGTTATAATACGTTTGATTGCCAATGGTATTTATTTATTTATCTATTTATTTATTTATTTATTTATTCACATTGTATACAAATACTTAATATGAGGAAAGGCACAACAGGCTCATGCTCAAAACTGTCCCATTTCCAATTTATACTATACTTTCCAAATCAAAATGTTGTCAAAAACAGGGTTTTCGTGATTTTTACGGAAACGGCTCCAACGATTTTGATCAAATTCATACCTAAAATAGTCATCGATAAGCTCTATCAACTGCCACAAGACCCATATCTGTAAAAATTTCAGGAGCTCCGCCCCATCAATGCAGATAGATTCCCAATTATCAGGCTTCAGATACAATTAAAACAAAAAAAAAATCAAGTGGAGTAGATTGAGCATGAAAATCCCTACAATTAAAATTTTCAGTAACATTTTCACCTAAAATTGAAAATAAGCTTTAAATTCGAGAAAATGTGATTATTCAATTGCAAATTGAATTGAATTTGCAAATATTGTTAATTCTATTAAATCATTCACTATGAAGAGATAGCAGACCTCATGTGTGTCTCCAGCGTTATTGCCCTGTCACCAGCTGGCTCAAATCTTTGAATAGTAGACTTGAGATGCGCGGGTACACTAGCGTCAGGTGATCAATTTTCATAACGGCAAGGAAAGTTGTGTGAGTGCGCCACACCAGATTTTTATGATAGATTTGAACAAATGAGAGCGTTCGAAATTACTCCATTGAAATAAGAATCGAGAGTTCTCTAGAATGACGCAATTCTTAATAATGACGTTCACCAATAGCAGTTGGTAGTGGGAGTGTCTAGGAAATACTCGAACGTGATTGGTCGCAGCTGTTTACCGTAGTAGTTGAGATAGTAGACGGTTGATGGCAGCACTTACAACGTCAAAGATTAACAAAATAGGTTTTGTGGAGCTCTTGAGCTTTCTATAGTGAGGTTCACGTTATAATGGCAGAATTTGATTAATTTTATCACTATGCTGTGCATGTATCAAATCTAGATTGATGCGTTACTTCGTCCTGAAGCAACAATAGATATGTTTATTGCCATCCACCATCCTCTGTATTTTCTCTACCAGAGAGAGAGAGTGAGTGATTGATTGATTGATTGATTGATTGAGTACTTTATTTATGTTGATTACAATATATACTGGCTTATACACTTATATACAATAGCTTACAATACAGCAAAATTATAGATGAATTTGCATAATATAGAATAAGGAAATAATTATTGAACTGTATATGATATGAAAAAGCAATTTGTAATATGATAACTATAGATAATAATCATATTGTTATGCATCTACATGAATTGGCGGAGAGAGAGTGAGAGTGAGTGAGTGAGTGAGTGAGAGGTTAGAGATTGATTGATTAGTTGATTATTATTGTTACCTTTATTAGGGTGGAGTTAGAACTCTGGGTCCTCTCTGCCACACAACGCAAAAACAGCAGAGATTAGATTAGATAAGATTTCTTTATTTATGTATGTTACAATATTTACTGGCTTATACACTAATTTACATTAAATGACGGTAATGCTAATTATTCAAAGAATTTTACAAAGTATAAACAATCAATCAATGAGAATGAAGATTGAATGCAATTAGAATAACGATAATATAATAATGTTATGTAACTTCATAAATCGGCGGTGTTTCAACAAATAATTGTCGATTCTCTAGGAAGGATATAAAATATCCTCCCCATTAACACACGACCGGGTAGAGAGAGAGATTGATTGATTGATTGAGTTACTTTATTTATGTAGATTACAATATATTCTGACTTTTACACTTATATACAATAGCTTACAATACAGCAAAATATAGATGAATTTACATAATATAGACTAAGAAAATAATATTGAACTGTAAATTATATGAAAAAGCAATTTGTAATATAAACTATAGATAATTATATTGTAATGCATCTACATAAATTGGCGGAGCTTTGGACATATCATGTCCATTCTTTGGAAAGAATATAAAAAATATCCTTCCCACTAACTCTTACCAAAAATAGAGGAGAGAGTGAGAGAGAGAGAGAATAGGTGAAACGAGTGTGCATGAGTGGATTGATTGAGTACTTTATGTAGATTACAATATATTCTGGCTATACACTTATACAATAGCTTACAATACAGCAAAATTATGATGAATTTACATAATATAGACTAAGAAAATAATATTGAACTGTATATGATATGAAAAAGCAATTGTAATAGATAACTATAGATATTATATTGTTATGCATCTACATAAATTGGCGGAGCTTTTTACATATCAATGTCCATTCTTTGGAAAGAATATTAAAAAATATCCTTCCCACTAACTCTCTACCAAAAATAGAGGGAGAGAGTGAGAGAGAGAGAGAGAATAGGTGAAACTAGTGTGAATGAGTGGAGAGAGAGAGTGAGTGAGTGAGAGAGAAATTGCATGAGTGTAAGTTGTTCGGAGTAAGAAAGTAGAGACTTATGTATAGGTATATTGTATAGGCTATACCATAGAATGAACAATCTATAGCAATAAACAATGCACAGCCATTCTCTGGTTATACAGAGTGAAAAAAAATATATATATAGGTTGTTGGTAATGTGGATTGGCACACAAGATTTTTTCAGCGACCCTTTGTTGAGTTACCGGTCATGCATTTTCAGGGCACAATATTGAAAATCTGGGTGAAAATGGGCGGCTGGTCACCCTTTGAGTCGCCAAAAACTGACAAAAAAGGGCCAAAACCTACTGAAAAAAGGGTCTTGGAAACACCGCTCAAGAGCTGTTTTCCGGCGAGTTTTCATGCCAGCCAATCAACGCTGGAAAAATCTCAGCTCACATGATTTTGTTGCTTGGAAAGGACTCCATATTGTATTTTTTTTAACGTTCTATCTTTTATCTACCTACGTTCAATCTATTTTCAAACTCAGGCTCATTTGACCGAACGCAGTGAGGTCTATGTTTTAACTCGAATTTTCTTTCGTCTGTCTGTAAGTATGTAACGTATTTACAGCCAAGCGCGTTGATAGAATTCTATGATATTTGGCAGGAATATTCCTTTTTACTTTCCTTGCCCTATCACCATAGGTAAGGAAAGTATTGCTTTCCAAAAAAATTAAGATACCCTAATTTCATATTTTCTATACCTTTCAAGGTCCCCTGAGTCCAAAAACATGATTTTTGGGTGTTGGTCTGTGTGTGGATGTGTGTGTGTGTGTGTGTGTGTGTCTGTGAACACGATAACTCCATTCCTGATTAACGATTGACTTAAAATTTTAAACTTAACGTCTTTATACCATGAGGATCCGACAATAAGAAATTCAATGAAATATAATTCAAAATGACGGAGAAAATGGCGGATAATGGCTAAAAAGCCATGTTTTTTATGGTTTTCTCGAAAACGGCTCTAACGATTTTCTCCAAATTTATACCCTAGATAGCTATTTACAAGCCCTATCAACTGACATGAGTATCATTTCTGGGAAAATTGCAGGAGCTCCGTAATATTCCTGAGAAGAATGAATTTTGTTAAATTTCTATCACGATTTTCTCATAAATGACTTGAACGATTTTTTTCAAATTCATACCCTGTATAGTTATATATCAGCTCTATTAACTGGCATGAGTCTCCTCCCTGAGAAATTAACAGGGGGTCCACCCCATCCTTGATAAATTTACTTTATAACCTCCTTCTCGTGCGTTAGGTAGGTGGAGCAGTTTATTCAAAAGAACACATGTCGATATTTTATTTGTAGAACAGCTGTTTTGACAACTTTCAAAAAATCCTCAAATTTCATAATTCAAACAAAGGAAAATGTACTCTGAACACAATAACAATAGTATAATCGTGGTTTTGATTATTCAGCCGCCAATCGGAATAATTTTATTCCCCTAAATTATCCTCGTTTAAGAATGAGGCTTGTAGATCAATGAGCAAGGACAGTTGTGTGAGTGCGCCACACCAGATTTTTCAACTGCGCGTCGATGTATACACAAGGTTTTTTTGAAATATTGCATTTTAAGGATAATATGAGAAGAAAGGAGTTTACTCCATACTCCGATATCACTGTATTTACATGTCATCTACTCTGAAGATAGGATTAATCAGACTATAGAATTATTCATAATCAATCAGCTGACAAGTGGATTATTGTGGATGTTTTATTATTAGCATGTAGTATTATTGTAGTATTATAATTGCATACATCACACAGATGTCTGGAGAGGCCGTGTCTATTTCTATAATGTTTATGGTTTCAATATTTTGTTTTGCAGTTTTGAGTGCATGTGAACTAAATGATGCTGTAGAAAATAAAATATTTTTGATTGAAAAAATTAATTTTCAAATATTCTCATCAGATGGAAAGATTATCACGGAACTGGATGAATTATATCATATGGAATATAAATTCAAACGTGAACTGAGTTTGTTAACATTTCAAACAGGTGACATCAGATACTTGTGGATGAATAAACTGAGGTCTACTGTTTACAGAACTACTAGTGGTACTTTGGAAAGTGTGGAGTTTCATTCATAGTGAGCTCCATAACGTTATAATATAAGTGAAAAAAAGTAGGAGAAGAGCGTTGCCGATTCTCTGCCTTGCCACTGCTTTCTATAGAGGAGAGCCGATATCGGCATTTGCATTTTATTCACATAATATAGAGTGATTCAACAACTCTTTAAAAATTCAAGTACTTCTCTATGAATAAAACTGTATTCCTATAGTAAGTTCCACGTTATTATAGCAGTATTTTATTTACATTGGTGTTGCGATCCTTGGCTATCATTCGACAAAGCAGATAGCGCTATCCTTTCTTAGCTCCGCATCGTTGCAACAATGTAGTAATATAATATTAATCAACAAAATATCCAAATCCAACCATGTAAATCTATTATAAAATCATTGAAGAATCTTCTTTCTTGACTCATAGACCGAGCGAAGTGAGGTCTAAGATTCAAGTCGACGGTTTTGCATTTCTCTTTATTTATGTGTTATATTCATGTTTAGCATTTACGGCGAAATACAGCAATAGATTTCCATGAAATTTGACCGGTATGTTCCTTTTTACTTTCCTTGCCCTACTACCATAGGTAAGGAAAGTATTGCTTTCCAAAAAAAAATTAAGGTACCCTATTCAATTTCGCGTCGATTTATAAACAAGGTTTTTGAAAATTTTGAATTTCAAGGATAATATGAAAGGAAAAGGAGCCTACTTCATACGCCAATATTAGAGTGAAAATCAGCTGTCATAAATCAGTAAAATTGGATCATAAATCAGCTGTCGAGTGGATTACAAAATTGCAATGACAAATGCAATACAATATCTCAATGTAACTTATTGAAAACACAGCTGTTGTGTGGACTATTAATTGCATGCAGTGAGGCATGCAATTGATAAATTGAAATAGAATATTGTATTCTCTCCCGACTTTTCTCTGCTTTCAACTCGGTAAGCTTTTGATGATAGTAGCATAGCTGTTCACATTAAA
Source organism: Nilaparvata lugens (assembly GCF_014356525.2). NCBI lineage: Eukaryota > Metazoa > Arthropoda > Insecta > Hemiptera > Delphacidae > Nilaparvata > Nilaparvata lugens. Next base: position 44,542,440 of record NC_052513.1, on the reverse strand, counting down.
TTATTAGCATTGTCGATACAACAACCCAAACAGCCATTAGTCGTTTATACACCGATATCTCGCCGACACGACAGGACAGGATAGAATTTACTCTGATGGACAGTATTAGAGGAGACTGGTTTATAACTGCGCGAGGTCTACTGTTCACAGAACTACTAGTAAAGCATAATTGATCATTTTAAACGAGAATGAACAGTTCATACTACATCAGATAAACCGGTATCAGCCATCTTCCATAGAAGGCAGAGAATCACCAACGCTGTTCACGATCTTTCTCCACTGCCATTATAACGTGGACCTCACCATAGTAGTTTGAGACTATTATCCAAGGTGTAACTCAGTTGGCCCGTAGTAGATGCCGACAAACAGGGGCGGCTCCAAATAATTGCACACCAATAAATATCGTTTTAAGGTTAGGTCGCCCTTTTTTTGCGCGCGAAAAACTTGCACACGGGGTCTGTGGGTCCCCCTGCCTCAAAACCCCCCACCCTCGAAGACCCCGCTCAGTTACCCTCCCCCCCAAACAATCCACAACTTGCCTCTGCGTGTAAACACACATAAATAAGTCTCTATGTCGGATCGGTTTTTCGAGTCTGAAATTTGTGCGAGTGTTGGGATTTTGGGGGGGGGGGAGATTCAAGGGGGTCCAGGGGGTCAGGGAGGGCTCCAGGGGGGGGGGTTCGAGGGGCATGTTTAGATTCGCCAGACCGGAAAAGAGCGAACGACTCTGGCAACAAACCGTTTAGAACGCCTTTTCCAACTAACAATTCCTTCCCCCTCCCAACTGATCAACCCCCTACCTCCCCTTGAAACCAACCACCAAACAAACCTTTTTCCAACAACTAAAACACCACGTCAAATTTACCCTCACTCACTCTCTCTCTTACTCTTTTTTCCCACGAACTTTGTTCCTCCGTTGTGTTTTTTTTCGCTGTTCAGCATCACATGGGGGTCCTCTCACCTCCCGCCCCTCCCACCGGGGGAACCCCAACTCGGGGTTTTTCTTCGCCGAAAGTTCAATCGATCTAGTATGCCCTTTGAGTCCAACGAAACTTTTTCAATTTGTAATTTACGGATATACCTCGTCCGCACTCCTCTCCCAGCCACGGCAAATAAATAATTACAAACAACAACTTTCAGTCTCCATCTCTACCTCCACCTTCTACTTTTTCAAGCTTGGCTCTACTTATTCGGTTCCTTCCCACCTCATAATATATCTTCCATGCATCTTTAATCCGTAGGCTTTTCGGCTTCCCTGCTTGCTTTGTTTTGATCAATATGCGGGTATTAATCTGCCTCTAAACTTAAACTCTCACTTTTATCTTATATCGAAGTTTTTCGAAACTTATTCACGGACTCACAAAAATATTCATCTTTCAAAAACTTTCTTTCTAATTTAATCTCTTTTACCTACTGTTGATTCATAATCAGTTATCTTCTACTCTACTATTCTTTTCTCATTCATGATCAGTTTATCACAATGTTCTTGTAAAGGTGCGTACAGACTTTCGTTCTGCTCCGCAACCGAACGTCACTCCAGCAGAGCGATTGATGATCGACCGGGGAGCAACAGTGGTTCGACCGGGGAACGCGAGAAGATCTAACATCTTCCATAACGTTCATGATGGGTGCATGGGCAGTGCGACTGTGGTTCGATGGTGGTACGAGGGCGGTACGAGGGAGGAGCGTGCTCGGTGCTAGTTGGAAGCGCGAATATGAGTACGCAGCTTAAGAAGAGACACCTTATGAATGAAAAACCTGTCTTACTTCTGTGAGACAGGGATTCTTGTCCCAAGTTCCCCGTAACTTACACTGGACTCACAAATATATTCATCCAAAAAAATATTTTTTCTAATTTAATCTCTCTCAATTCATAATCAGTATAGAATTATAGTTATCTATTACTATCAATTATAGTTATCTATACTATAATATAGCAAGGGTCTCCAACCTTTTTCATCCTAGGGCCACATTGTTAATTCTAGGGAGGCTTAGAGAGCCAAAATAACAAGTGATATTTTCGAGCTCAAAATTTAAGTGATTTTATTCTATATTTTGTGAATATTTAAAGTTTGGTTTTTGTTTTAACGGAAGTTTCATTATCAATCTATCTAAATTTGAAATTCTTTGTTTTATTCTGATTCATAGCTTCAGATTGAAGATTTGGTGTTGAAATTGAAGTGAACATAACCTACATAATATTTGGACAATTTGTGACAAAATCAGGAAATTGAAGAAGTTTTGGGCAATAGCTGTTTTCTTCTTTTTCGACTATTGTATTGTTCGCTCTATCTAATAAATGAATAAACAAGGATGTACGTGGAATTTGACTTGTGAGGCCACAAACGACGGGGGATTTGGGGGATGTAAAATTATTATATTTCCATTAAAATAATATGAGGAGTTTTAAGTAGGTTTAATTAAAACACAGGAGAAACAGACCAATTCATTTCATTTCAATATAAAGTCAAATTTATTGAGTGTAAAAAGGTCATAAGAAAACTTGACAATGCATGAGTTTAGCAAGTTTAACAAAATATAATAACTTATTTAATAGCAATAGGGCAACTTTACAACAGGCACACGAATTTAAAAAAAGTTACCAAGCTAAAAGAGAATACTTATTTTGGTGAGAAGATTGCATTTGTTTTCCACTTAAAATGTCCGCCCATTTAGGATCAAACTTTGTGGTTCCAATCATTAAAATCGATTTCAAATGTTCATCAGACAAGGAAGTATTTGGATTTAACAAACTTCATTTTTGAGAATGTCTGCTCACAATTGTTAGGTAGATCCAAAAAGAGAAAACATAGCTTGAGCATGGTTTTTTATGTTTTTAAAGTATTTTTCTGGGACAGAACTGTAAAATGGAAATAGGTTACCTTCTTTGTGTAAATATATATTTAAAAAAATCAGTTTCAATAACTCTCGGCGGGCCGGATGTGGCCCGCGGGCCGTAGTTTGGAGACCCCTGCTATACAGTATAGTTAGTATAGTTATACTATAGTTTATTTATTTCTGGACTGAAAAGTGGACTCAAATCAATTCAAGTGGATAGCATAACCTATAACTTTTATTCATTCATAACTCTACCTTCATTGTATTATCATTCATCCCATCATCATCACCCTAGGCTTAAAATACTTCTAGAAAGTCTCCTTTGTAAAATAATAAATAAATAAAATCCTATACTCATTCATAATCCGTTTATCATGATTCTCTTGTGAGAAGCTACACGTTATGAATGAGAAGCTATTTCAAGAATTTAAACTCATTTAAAACTGTATCTAGCCTATATTATCTATTAGTTACTTTCCCAAGTACAAGTAGCCCTTATACATGATTATTTATCATAGTAATTGATTTTACTCTCTTCCTTATTGTATAATAAGCAATATATTTTACTCTTTGCAAAGTGAAAACATAACCTTTTTTGGTTGGAATCGTTTTTTCATCAAATTTCAGGAGAGGGGCAGTTTTGGTTTATAACTATTGTTCTCCCCCAATCATGTATTTGTGAATGAATAGGATCATGATGATCATTTATAGATCGTATTCGACGAAGAGGAATGGATTGATTACATTTTTCAGATTGGATTCCAGTATTTATGTAGTTAAAATATTTAATATTTGTACACTCATCCATAATAACTCTCAATATCAATGATTTTGAAAAGACCAGACTGATAAAAATATTCTGAACGATCATGATGATCATTGTAACTTCACCATTGCAGTGAAGATATTGATCGTTTTCCACGAAGAGGAATGGATTTGATTACATTTTTAAGATTGGATTCCAGTATTTTCGTAGTTGAAATATATTTAATATCTGTACACTCATTCATAATAACTCACAATATCAATGATTTTGGAAAGAACAGACCAATAAAAATATTCAGAACGATTATAGAGATTTAATGCAATTTGATAATTATAAAATAATTGTTTGTTGAATCAAAATAAATCGAGGGAGTTTGAAAAGATGGATGAGGATTATCTGAATAACCATTACTCTGGTACACTACAAGAACAGGCTAAATTTGTTTGGTAGTTTATTTATTTAAGTTTTTCGGTTTATCTTTTGATAGTTTGACACCTTGTGAGACCGGACTCCCCGGTTTGCACTATATAATCAAGAACCAATTGATTGGCGTAGTTTTTAACAGATGAATAATGAGTATCCCAATAACCATCAATTAAGTACTCTGCCACACCTCAAGAACGGATTAAATTTATTTCCACTATTAATCATAATCAATTATCACATTACACCACAAAAACAGGTTCAATTTGTTCCCTCTATTACTGCTGGATTCCACCACTGCAACAAGATTATCCCTCCAAATCACCAGCACTTATTCGAAAGCATTAGCTGATAATAAATAGACATTTCCACCGCGAAATCCTTGATCCTTCAGAGTCCTTGAGAAGGATATCAGAAATATTTTCCTGTCACCGAGGGAATAAGACCACGCTTTGCAAAAATGCAAAAAGGTGCGTCCAGAGGAAGTAAAAGATAAACGAAACCACTTTTGCGGTGGGCTTTTCTCTAAACCTAAACCCCGTGTCCCATACCATCACTTCTTGTCACAAGATCTACTTTCACTTTCCTTCTCTCTCTTACACTCTCTCTCTCGGTTCGTACACAAGACGGCAGCGTTCATTTCTTAATTATACTGTTCTATCATCCTCAGCAGGCGCGCTTCCCCCGAGTCTCTTGGCACTCTTTAATCCTGTTAATTTCTCAACCACTTCCTCAGTTCAGGAATCCTTTCCTCACAACACTTTTCTACTCCTTCCTCCTTCCTCCTCATCCCCTCTTTATCGCTCTCCCATCAACACAATCACCCATCCTTCTCCCACCAACCAACTCAACTCCCCAGAAACCACCTTTTGAGGTTCCGTTTAATTTTTCCATTCATTAATTACCTACTAACTCTTCCTTTCTCCTCCCATTCTCTCTCTCTCACTCACTGACCCTCTCTTCCTCACCCACACCCTCTCCCCTCTCACTCTCTGTCTTCCCCCACTTTTCACCCTTTCCCACTCCTTCCTCCCACTCTCTTCCTCCCTCTTCGCCATTCATTAATTACATACTACCTCTTCCTCTCTCCTCACACCAACTCTCTCTCTCCTTTGGTTTATAACTATTGTTCTCCCCCAATCATGTATTTGTGACTTTTAATGAGTAGGATCATGATGATCATTTATAAATCGTTTTCCACGAAGAGGAATGGATATGATTACATTTTTAAGATTGGATTCCAGTATTTATTTAGTTGAAATATATTTAATATCTGTACACTCATCCATAATAACTCTCAATATCAATGATTTTGAAAAGACCAGACTGATAAAAATATTCTGAACGATCATGATGATCATTTATAGATCGTTTTCCACGAAGAGGAATGGATTTGATTACATTTTTAAGATTGGATTCCAGTATTTATGTAGTTGAAATATATTTAATATCTGTACACTCATCCATAATAACTCTCAATATCAATGATTTTGAAAAGACCAGACTGATAAAAATATTCTGAACGATCATGATGATCATTTATAGATCGTTTTCCACGAAGAGGAATGGATTTGATTACATTCTTCTTTATGTAATTAAAATATTTAATATTTGTACACTCATTCATAATAACTCTCAATATCAATGATTTTTGAAAAAACCAGACTGATAAAAATATTCTGAACGATCATGATGATCATTGTAACTTCACCATTGCAGTGAAGATATTGATCGTTTTCCACGAAGAGGAATGGATTTGATTACATTTTTAAGATTGGATTCCAGTATTTTCGTAGTTGAAATATATTTAATATCTGTACACTCATTCATAATAACTCACAATATCAATGATTTTGGAAAGAACAGACCAATAAAAATATTCAGAACGATATTATAGAGATTTAATGCAATTTGATAATTATAAAATAATTGTTTGTTGAATCAAAATAAATCGAGGGAGTTTGAAAAGATGGATGAGGATTATCTGAATAACCATTACTCTGCCGGTACACTACAAGAACAGGCTAAATTTGTTTGGTAGTTTATTTATTGAAGTTTTTCGGTTTATCTTTTGATAGTTTAACACCTTGTGAGACCGGACTCCCCGGCTTGCACTATATAATCAAGAACCAATTGATTGGCGTAGTTTTTAACAGATGAATAATGAGTATCCCAATAACCATCAATTAAGTACTCTGCCACACCTCAAGAACGGATTAAATTTATTTCCACTATTAATCATAATCAATTATCACATTACACCACAAAAACAGGTTCAATTTGTTCCCTCTATTACTGCTGGATTCCACCACTGCAACAAGATTATCCCTCCAAATCACCAGCACTTATTCGAAATCATTAGCTGATAATAAATAGACATTTCCACCGCGAAATCCTTGATCCTTCAAGGAGTCCTTGAGAAGGATATCAGAAATATTTTCCTGTCACCGAGGGAATAAGACCACGCTTTGCAAAAATGCAAAAAGGTGCGTCCAGAGGAAGTAAAAGATAAACGAAACCACTTTTGCGGTGGGCTTTTCTCTAAACCTAAACCCCGTGTCCCATACCATCACTTCTTGTCACAAGATCTACTCTCACTTTCCTTCTTTCTCTTACACTCTCTCTCTCGGTTCGTACACAAGACGGCAGCGTTCATTTCTTAATTATACTGTTCTATCATTCCTCAGCAGGCGCGCTTCCCCGAGTCTCTTGGCACTCTTTAATCCTGTTAATTTCTCAACCACTTCCTCAGTTCAGGAATCCTTTCCTCACAACACTTTTTCTACTCCTTCCTCCTTCCTCCTCATCCCCTCTTTATCGCTCTCCCATCAACACAATCACCCATCCTTCTCCCACCAACCAACTCCCCAGAAACCACCTTTTGAGTTTCCGTTTAATTTTTCCATTCATTAATTACCTACTAACTCTTCCTTTCTCCTCCCATTCTCTCTCTCACTCACTGTCCCTCTCTTCCTCACCCACACCCTCTCCCCTCTCACTCACTGTCTTCCCCCCTTTTCACCCTTTCCCACTCCTTCCTCCCTCTCTCTTCCTCCCTCTTCGCCATTCATTAATTACATACTACCTCTTCCTCTCTCCTCACAACAACTCTCTCTCTCCTCTCACTCACTGTCTTTCCCTCCCTTTCTCCCTTTCCCACTCCTTCCTCCCACTCTCTTCCTCCCTCTTCGCCATTCATTATTTCATACTACCTCTTCCTCTCTCCTCGCCCCAATTTCTACATTTCTATACGTTTCAAGATCCCCTGAGTCCGCAAAAGTGGGTTTTGGGTATTGGTCTGTATGTGTGTGTGTGTGTGTATGAGTGTATGTGCGTCTGTGTACACGATATCTCATCTCCCAATTAACGGAATGACTTGAAATTTGGAACTTAAGGTCCTTACAATATAAGGATCCGACACGAACAATTTCGATCAAATGAAATTTAAGATGGCGGCTAAAATGGCAAAAATGTTGCAAAAAACAGGGTTTTTCGCGATTTTCTCGAAAACTGCTCCAACGATTTTGATTAAATTCATACCTGGAATAGTCATTGATAATCTCTATCAATTGCCACAAGTCCCATATCTGTAGAAATTTAAGGAGCTCCGCCCCATCTATGCAAAGTTGGATTTCAGATTCCCAATTATCAGGCTTCAGATACAATTTGAACAAAAGAGTGGAGAAGATTGAGCATAAAAATCTCTACAAATAATGTTGAGTAACATTTTCACCTAGAATTGAAATCAAGCTCAAAATTCGAGAAAATGTGATTATCCAATATATTGGTAACTGTTGGTTCTATTGAATCATTCACTATGAAGAGATATCAGATAATATGTCTCCAGCGTTATTATCCTGTCACCAGCTGGCTTAGATCTTTGTTTATAAGTAGCTTGTGATGCGCGTGAACACTAGCGTCAGGTGATCAATTCTAATAACGGCAAGGAAAGTTGTGTGAGTGCGCCACACCAGATTTTTTCTTTGTGTCATCATTAAGAGTGAATGAAAATTATGGCAATTTAGAGTAGACTCTTGAGAGAACGTGTCATAGAATTTGCAGCGAGAAAAGAAAAAGAAGACAGAAGAAAATGAAGGTGGAGAAGAAAAAAAAGAAGAAGAAGAAGAAGAGGAGGAGATGAGAAAGAAGAAGAAGAAGATTATGAAGATGAAGATGAAGGAGGAGATAAACAACAATGTATCTTGTGGGACCTTCTACATTGAGAATTTTTATTATTGGAAAAATACAATCGATTAAATTTTTAGATTTTGCCTCATTGTTATGTGGCTTCATGACATTTCCCTCTTGGTTCTTCTTTGATCTTTATATTATAGGTCACTACAATAAGTCCTCTCTTTTTAATTTATTTTGTTTTATCGCTTCTTACCAGCTGAAAGAGACGAGTAAAGCTGACTAACGTACTTTTTTCTACACCATTCAGGCTGAATTTTCTTCTTCTTCATCATCATCATCTTCTTCTTCTTCTACTTCATCTTGTTCTTCTTATTCTTCAACTCCTCCTTCATCTTCTTATCATCCTTCTTCTTCATCTTCTTCTTCATTTTTTCTTCTTCTTCTTCTTCATCATCTTCTTCTTCTTCATCATCTTCTTCTTCTTCTTCATCATCTTCTTCTTCATCATCATCTTCTTCTTCATCATTATCTTCTTCCTCTTCTTCATCATCATCTTATTCTTCATCTTCATCTTCTCCCTCTTCATCATCATCTTCTTCTCCTTCTCCAACTCCTCCTTCATCTTCTTATCCTTCTTCTTCTTCATCTTTTTCTCAACGCCGGGTGAATTACATCGCTTCTTCCAGCAGTTTGTTGATAGCATCTCCGTCCACTAGGTTCTTGAGAATGTCCCTAATCATCAACCAACCCTAATCACTGTTCGCGCCCTAATTGAAAACAGTGAAAAACTCCACGAGTAGTGTTTTTGGTGTTTAACATTTCTCGGAGTGAGTCATCACAATTCTCAAGTCTCATTTCAACATGATCATAATTGAAATTTTACTGTATTGAGCAGAGAAAATAATTGTTGAATCTCGAATGTTTTCTTCAACAAACCATAATCATAATTCATTATTTGAAATGCCATAACACTGTCTAACAGCCAAGATAATGTAAATAGTACCAAGAAGAGCAAGTCATTTTTATGTTTTACTAGCCTCAGGCTCGCTTCGCTCGCCATATCCGTCTAACCAGGGGGCTCCGCCCCCTGGACCCCCGACTGGATCGTCCATGAATGAGATTAGCAGGCTCGCTTCGCTCGCCTGCATTTTTATCATGTTAGGACAATCCAGTCGGGGGTCCAGACTAAACGTCTGGCTAAACGGATATGGCGAGCGAAGCGAGCCTGACGGCTAGTAATATAATATTCCCAGGATTGAAGTAGCAGTGCCCAATCAATTTTTCCGCAATAAATGCATTTAAATCTTCAACTTGGTGCCAACCTAACAAAGTCAACTCAACTTAATGCCAACCTGAGAAGATTGCATTTGTTTTCCACTTAAAATGTCCGCCTATTTAGGATCAAACTTTGTGGTTCCAATCATTAAATCGATTTCAAATAATGTTCATCAGACAAGGGAGTATTTGGATTTAACAAACTTCATTTTTGAGAATGTCTGCTCACAATTGTTAGGTAGATCCAAAAAGAGAAAACATAGCTTGAGCATGGTTTTTTATGTTTTTAAAGTATTTTTCTGGGACAGAACTGTAAAATGGAATAGGTTACCTTCTTTGTGTAAATATATATTTAAAAAAATCAGTTTCAATACTCTCGGCGGGCCGGATGTGGCCCGCGGGCCGTAGTTTGGAGACCCCTGCTATACAGTATAGTTAGTATAGTATAATTATACTATAGTTTATTTATTTCTGGACTGAAAAGTGGACTCAAATCAATTCAAGTGGATAGCATAACCTATAACTTTTATTCATTCATAACTCTACCTCCATTGTATTATCATTCATCCCATCATCATCACCCAGGCTTATAATACTTCTAGAAAGTCTCCTTTGTAAAATAATAAATAAATAAAATCCTATACTCATTCATAATCCGTTTATCATGATTCTCTTGTGAGAAGCTACACGTTATGAATGAGAAGCTATTTCAAGAATTTAAACTCATTTAAAACTGTATCTAGCCTATATTGTATATTAGTTACTTTCCCACGTACGAGTAGCCCTTATACATGATTATTTATCATAGTAATTGATTTTACTCTCTTCCTTATTGTATAATAGCAATATATTTTACTCTTTGCAAAGTGAAAACATAACCTTTTTTGGTTGGAATCGTTTTTTCATCATCAATTTCAGGAGAGGGGCAGTTTTGGTTTATAACTATTGTTCTCCCCCAATCATGTATTTGTGAATGAATAGGATCATGATGACATTATATATCGTATTCGACGAAGAGGAATGGATTTGATTACATTTTTCAGATTGGATTCCAGTATTTATGTAGTTAAAATATTTAATATTTGTACACTCATCCATAATAACTCTCATATCAATGATTTTGAAAAGACCAGACTGATAAAAATATTCTGAACGATCATGATGATCATTGTAACTTCACCATTGCAGTGAAGATATTGATCGTTTTCCACGAAAGGAATGGATTTGATTACATTTTTAAGATTGGTTTCCAGTATTTTCGTAGTTGAAATATATTTAATATCTGTACACTCATTCATAATAACTCACAATATCAATGATTTTGGAAAGAACAGACCAATAAAAATATTCAAAACGATATTATAGAGATTTAATGCAATTTGATAATTATAAAATAATTGTTTGTTGAATCAAAATAAACGAGGGAGTTTGAAAAGATGGATGAGGATTATCTGAATAACCATTACTCTGGTACACTACAAGAACAGGCTAAATTTGTTTGGTAGTTTTTTATTGAAGTTTTTTCGGTTTATCTTTTGATAGTTTAACACCTTGTGAGACCGGACTCCCCGGCTTGCACTATATAATCAAGAACCAATTGATTGGCGTAGTTTTTAACAGATGAATAATGAGTATCCCAATAACCATCAATTAAGTACTCTGCCACACCTCAAGAACGGATTAAATTTGTTTCCACTATTAATCATAATCAATTATCACATTACACCACAAAAACAGGTTCAATTTGTTCCCTCTATTACTGCTGGATTCCACCACTGCAACAAGATTATCCCTCCAAATCACCAGCACTTATTCGAAATCATTAGCTGAAATAAATAGACATTTCCACCCCGAAATCCTTGATCCTTCAAGGAATCCTTGAGAAGGATATCAGAAATATTTTCCTGTCACCGAGGGAATAAGACCACGCTTTGCAAAAATGCAAAAAGTGCGTCCAGAGGAAGTAAAAGATAAACGAAACCACTTTTGCGGTGGGCTTTTCTCTAAACCTAAACCCCGTGTCCCATACCATCACTTCTTGTCACAAGATCTACTTTCACTTTCCTTCTCTCTCTTACACTCTCTCTCTCGTTCGTACACAAGACGGCAGCGTTCATTTCTTAATTATACTGTTCTATCATTCCTCAGCAGGCGCGCTTCCCCCGATCTCTTGGCACTCTTTATCCTGTTAATTTCTCAACCACTTCCTCAGTTCAGGATCCTTTCCTCACAACACTTTTCTACTCCTTCCTCCTTCCTCCTCATCCCCTCTTTATCGCTCTCCCCTGCTATACAGTATAGTTAGTATAGTATAATTATACTATAGTTTATTTATTTCTGGACTGAAAAGTGGACTCAAATCAATTCAAGTGGATAGCATAACCTAGAACTTTTATTCATTCATAACTCTACCTCCATTGTATTATCATTCATCCCATCATCATCACCCTAGGCTTAAAATACTTCTAGAAAGTCGCCTTTGTGAAATAATAAATAAATAAAATCCTATACTCATTCATAATCCGTTTATCATGATTCTCTTGTGAGAAGCTACACGTTATGAATGAGAAGCTATTTCAAGAATTTAAACTCATTTAAAACTGTATCTAGCCTATATTGTATATTAGTTACTTTCCCACGTACGAGTAGCCCTTATACATGATTATTTATCATAGTAATTGATTTTACTCTCTTCCTTATTGTATAATAAGCAATATATTTTACTCTTTGCAAAGTGAAAACATAACCTTTTTTAGTTGGAAATCGTTTATTCATCAAATTTCAGGAGAGGGGAAGTTTTGGCTTATAACTATTGTTCTCCCCCAATCATGTATTTGTGAATGAATAGGATCATGATGATCATTTATAGATCGTATTCGACGAAGAGGAATGGATTTGATTACATTTTTCAGATTGGATTCCAGTATTTATGTAGTTAAAATATTTAATATTTGTACACTCATCCATAATAACTCTCAATATCAATGATTTTGAAAAGACCAGACTGATAAAAATATTCTGAACGATCATGATGATCATTGTAACTTCACCATTGCAGTGAAGATATTGATCGTTTTCCACGAAGAGGAATGGATTTGATTACATTTTTAGATTGGATTCCAGTATTTTCGTTGAAATATATTTAATATCTGTACACTCATTCATAATAACTCACAATATCAATGATTTTGGAAAGAACAGACCAATAAAAATATTCAGAACGATATTATAGAGATTTAATGCAATTTGATAATTATAAAATAATTGTTTGTTGAATCAAAATAATCGAGGGAGTTTGAAAAGATGGATGAGGATTATCTGAATAACCATTACTCTGGTACACTACAAGAACAGGCTAAATTTGTTTGGTAGTTTTTTATTGAAGTTTTTCGGTTTATCTTTTGATAGTTTGACACCTTGTGAGACCGGACTCCCCGGCTTGCACTATATAATCAAGAACCAATTGATTGGCGTAGTTTTTAACAGATGAATAATGAGTATCCCAATAACCATCAATTAAGTACTCTGCCACACCTCAAGAACGGATTAAATTTGTTTCCACTATTAATCATAATCAATTATCACATTACACCACAAAAACAGGTTCAATTTGTTCCCTCTATTACTGCTGGATTCCACCACTGCAACAAGATTATCCCTCCAAATCACCAGCACTTATTCGAAAGCATTAGCTGATAATAATAGACATTTCCACCGCGAAATCCTTGATCCTTCAGAGTCCTTGAGAAGGATATCAGAAATATTTTCCTGTCACCGAGGGAATAAGACCACGCTTTGCAAAAATGCAAAAAGGTGCGTCCAGAGGAAGTAAAAGATAAACGAAACCACTTTTGCGGTGGGCTTTTCTCTAAACCTAAACCCCGTGTCCCATACCATCACTTCTTGTCACAAGATCTACTTTCACTTTCCTTCTCTCTCTTACACTCTCTCTCTCGGTTCGTACACAAGACGGCAGCGTTCATTTCTTAATTATACTGTTCTATCATTCCTCAGCAGGCGCGCTTCCCCGAGTCTCTTGCACTCTTTAATCCTGTTAATTTCTCAACCACTTCCTCAGTTCAGGAATCCTTTCCTCACAACACTTTTCTACTCCTTCCTCCTCTCCTCCATCCCCTCTTTATCGCTCTCCCATCAACACAATCACCCATCCTTCTCCCACCAACCAACTCAACTCCCAGAAACCACCTTTTGAGGTTCCGTTTAATTTTTCCATTCATTAATTACCTACTAACTCTTCCTTTCTCCTCCCATTCTCTCTCTCTCACTCACTGACCCTCTCTTCCTCACCCACACCCTCTCCCCTCTCACTCTCTGTCTTCCCCCACTTTTCACCCTTTCCCACTCCTTCCTCCCACTCTCTTCCTCCCTCTTCGCCATTCATTAATTACATACTACCTCTTCCTCTCTCCTCACAACAACTCTCTCTCTCCTCTCACTCACTGTCTTTCCCTCCCTTTCTCCCTTTCCCACTCCTTCCTCCCACTCTCTTCCTCCCTCTTCGCCATTCATTAATTTCATACTACCTCTTCCTCTCTCCTCGCACCAACTCTCTCTTCTCTCACTCACTGTCTCTCCCTCCCTTTCTCCCTTTCCCA
>NC_052513.1:44445936-44528288 GCF_014356525.2 Nilaparvata lugens | reverse complement strand
TTACATAGCATTTATAGAATGTATATTTTTTTCTGTTGAACCATATACCCTGAACATATTATATTCATAGAAAATATTCAGAATTTGAGAACTTTTGTCCAATCAATGAAAACAAACAGGCGTTTCCTAACCTGGAACTTTGTAGTATAGTTTGATCTGGAGGTTGTCATATTAGAACTATGATCTAGAAAAGAAGAAGAAGAAGAAGAAGAAGGAGCACCTGATAAACCCGAACACCTGAAAGAAAAATACTGGAATTCCAAGTGGTGAATGAGCATGAAGCTTGAGAGAGATGGGTTGAAAAGTAGCTAGTATTATAGAGAAAGATATTCCATGGTATATCTCGTTTACGTTCCAAATTTCAATGTTAACTCAAGCCGATAGTCCTAGTCGTTGTTTTAGTTTCCTTGCCCTATTACCAAAGGTAAGGAAAGTATTGCTTTCCGAAAAAAATTAAGGTACCCCAATTTCTAAACTTCTATACGTTTCAAGGTCCCCTGAGTCCAAAAAAGTGGTTTTAGGGTATTGGTCTGTATGTGTGTGTGGGTGTGTGTGTGTGTGTATGTGTGTGTGTGTGTGTGTGTGTGTATGAGTGTATGTGCGTCTGTGTACACGATATCTCATATCCCAATCAACGGAATGACTTGAAATTTGGAACATAAGGTCCTACAATATAATGATCCGACACGAACAATTTCAATCAAATATAATTCAAGATGGCGGCTAAAATGGCGAAAATGTTGTCAAAAACCGGGTTTTTCGCGATTTTCTCAAAAATGGCCTCAACGATTTTGATCAAATTCATACCTAAAATAGTCATTGATAAGCTATATCAACTGCCACAAGTCCCATATCTGTAAAAATTCCAGGAGCTCCACCCCATCTATGCAAAGTTTGATTTTAGATTTCAAATTATCAGATCTCAGATAAAATTTAAACGAAAAATTTTGAATGGAAAAGATTGAGCATGAAAATCTCGTCAATTAATGATCAGTAACATTTTCACCTTAAATTGAAAATAAGCTCGAAGTTCGAGAAAATGTTATTATCCAATTGCAAACTGTTGGCAACTGTTGATTCTATTAAATCATTCACTATGAAGAGATAGCAGACCTCGTGTGTCTCCAGCGTTATTGCCCTGTCACCTGCTGGCTCGAATCTTTGAATAGTAGACTTGAGATGCGGGGGAACACTAGCGTCAGGTGATCAATTTTCATAACGACATGGAAAGTTGTGTGAGTGCGCCACATCAGATTTTTTCGAGAAGCTTTGTCACGCTGGTAGTCTCTCTCAATGTGCCGTTCTCACTCTCTCACCCGACCAGATCAGTAATAATAGACAATGGTCGTCTTGAGTTAACGAAAAATCAGCTTGAAATTTGGAACATAAATCACCTATACTATCTATGCTATCTTTCATCTATGTTATCAGCAATATAGAAGAGGAGTTGGACCCGCCGCAAAGTAGTCCCACGCTAATCCACGAGAAGCAACCCACGCCTTGGGATGTATGGTCACAGTTAGAGATATTTATTCATGCGTGTTACAATATAATTATGATAGAGAGAAGATACCGTTAGATAGAGATACCATTAAATTATTCGTGTACGGTTGCAGAGAGTTTAACAATGAACAATGATTTCGAAGAAATATTTTTTTATCTATGATGCAATATACTATTTCCAATCTGAAATGAATGTCAGGGGTTCTCCAAATTTGTTATCTTATGAGTTTGATTCCAAAGTGATGGATTACTCTTTTGGAAAATTGCATTTTTGAGAATGCATTGCACTTAACATTCAGAGAATCTGGTATTAGAATGTTTCAATAGACCAGAATATTTTCCAGATACTAAACTACTAGTAGATCTGTGAACAGTAGACCTCGCGCTCAGTAAGTTACATTGACCTGTTGCTATGTTTTCTCAAAAATTAATGAATAATTTATCAATTTAAAATGTCTAGAGAAATCCTAAATAAACATAGAGCTTTCTGTCCTATCGTACCGTGACGTGTCGTCCCGGAATGTGAGTGTGAGCGATGTTATCAGGCTTGGCTGCAACTGTCTACTAACGTTGATGGAAAGATACATTTCAAAGATGTTCGATGTTTTTGAACGGGTAGTATTATAGTCCACTAGACAGCTGATTCATGATGAATAATTCTATAGTCTGATTTTTCACTCTAATATGGCGTATGAGGGAGGCTCCTTTCCTTTTTATCCTTGAAATGCAAAATTTCCAAAAACCTTGTATATACGTCGACGTGCAATTAAAAAAGGAACATACCTGTCAAATTTCATTAAAATCTATTACCGCGTTTCGCCGTAAATGCGCAACATATAAACATTTAAACATTAAGAGAAATGCCAAACCGTGTACTTGAATCTTAGACCTCACTTCACTCGGTCAATGAATAAACTCGTACAAGCTCGTATTTATGAATGGTGGTTTCATATACAAATAGTACAAGAAACTACTACATGATAGTACAATAGTAGTAGTATTTTACAAATAGTAAAATGTATCTTGGAACATTTTGCTCTTATGATTTGGTATACAGCAGAGATTTCCATTTGAGTACGGTTTGTACAGGTTGTACGATAAAAATGGCTGATGCACGATAAAATAATGTATGCAATAAAAGAAAATACAGAGGATGGTGGATAGCAATAAACATATTATGTTGTTTCAGGACGAAGTAACGCATCAATCTTGATTTGATCCATGCACAGCTTAGTGATTAAATTAATCAAATTCTGCCATTATAACGTGAACCTCACTATAGAAAGCTCAAGAGCTCCACAAAACATATTTTGTTAATCTTTGACGTTGTAAGTGCTGCCATCAACCGTCTACTATCTCAACTACTATGGCAAACAGTTTCAACCCATCACGTTCGAGTATTTTCTAGACACTCCCACTACCAACTGCTATTGGTGGACGTCATTATTAGGAATGGCGTCATCTTAAGAGAACTCTCGATTCTAATGTCAATGGAGTAATCTTGAACGTTCTCATTTGTTTTGAATGAAAAAGACTAAGAAATTGTAAAAAAACCACTGATTTATTGATAGTTAGAAAGACCGGTTTCGGTTATTACACCATTGTGAATCTCTGATAAACATCAGAGATCAGAGATCTCAGTTTATCAGAGATTGACAATGGTGTATTATCAATAAATCAGTGTTTTTTGACAATTTCTTCGTTTTTTTTTTCATTGAATACTACATTGTTCCCTCAACATTATAGGATAGATATTTAGTACTGTGAGATTGATTCTTGATTCACTGGGGTGATTTTACTTTCCTTGCCCTATTACCATAGGTAAGGAAAGTATTGCTTTCCGAAAAAAATTAAGGTACCCAAATTTTTGTGTTATTCCATTGGTCTACTCTCCTATTGATAGTCTAATATTCATTCATCATAAAATATTATTACACGCATGAGAGTACACAGAGAATCACGATATAATTATGCTAGCATAATCAACAACTTGTGTTTTGTTAATTGATATATTGTATTGATAATTGATGACTGACCGATAATGATTGACAGGATAGCCAGGAGAGAGAGCGCCGAAGATAGAGAGATGGACGATGAAGTACTCATTTTGATCACATAGTCATCTAGCTGACAATTGTAGCACCTTGGTTCTCTTCACTGTAACACAAATTTGAAAAAAATCAATAAATTTTTGAGTTAACATCAGAGGGTATTCTTTTGATTGGGGTAATCTATAATATGAATACTAGTAGTTCTGTGAACAGTAGACCTCACGCAGTATTCTCATTCACAAGTACCTGATTAAAACTATAGACCTTATGGAAATACAGTAATAGACTGGCTTCTCGACATATCTGTGTAATCACTTGTCAGCTGATTTATGATGAATAGTTCTTAGGTGTGATTTTTACTCTAATATTGGCGTATGAAGGAGGCTCCTTTTTCCTTTTATATTATCCTTGAAATGCAAAATTTCCAAAAACCTTGTATATACTTCGGCGCGCAATAAAAAAAGGAACATACCTGTAAAATTTCATGAAAATCTATTACCGCGTTTCGTCGTAAATGCGCAACATATAAGCATATAAACATTCAAACGAGAAATGCCAAACCGTCGACTTGAATCTTAGACCTCACTTCGCTCGGTCAATAAAGGAAAGAATCGGCTTATTCACTTATGGGATACAGGAAATTCACGAATGACGCATCATCACGTCTCAACTACTCGACTGATTAACTTGAAATTTTGCATATAAATCCTTAATTTACCGAGAGGGTTATAAGCCTATTCTAAATTCTTCAAGATTCCAGTGATTCATCTTTCATCTTCCATTTTGTGATTCAGTGATTATCTATTCATTTTGTCAATTTTTTAATTAGACTCTTGTGAAGCACGGGTTACCTGCTAGTAGCTTATAAATTGATTACTTTCAATAGCCTACTAAAATATTACGACATAGCAGTCTGATCTGATGAAAATTAAGGCGATCGCACACAGTAGCAGATCAACAGAGGTAAAGATGAAATATTTTGTTAATTAATTATGAATTCTACATTGTTAAAAGCAGATCTGGCAACAGAGCAAAGCGAGAAAGAGATAGCGCTATCCGCTTTGTTGAATGATAGACAAGGATAGCAATACCATTGTTAATCAAACACTGCCATTATAACGTGGACCTCACTATAGTTAGTTGAAGTCAACTCTAATATAACTTGAGTATTGGTAGCATCTTGATTAAGTTTGCTGTCAACTGAGTAGACTGGGTAGACAGATAATTGAATATTCAAAGAGATAGCCGTATCAAAAGTAGGTTAGCATGTGTGGTGGTGGGGGGGAAGCAGGCGATTATATGCACAAGTGCTGAAGTAAACTAATATCAAATATCGATTAGGGAGATCCATATGCATCGCTAACTTTATTAAACACTGTATGACGTCACGGTAATGCAAAATTTATAACATTTATTCAGGGATGATCGGAACTTTGTAGAAAAATGGAGAACTTTGTTGAAAAATAGATAACTTTGTTGAAAAAAAAGATAACTTTGTTGAAAAAAAAGAGTTGTGCAAGTAGATAATTGAATATAGAAAGCTTTTAGAATTGAATTTGTTTTTTTTTTTTGGTCCTTCAAAATTATTTCTTTAATATGTGAATATTTCCTATTTCAGTGATAATAATGTGAAATATTTCTTCTATATTTGGTTTTGGAGCATCTAAATTCAAAAATCTACTCTGTGAAAATAATTAAGGACTAAAAATTTTGTGAATTGAACTTCAACAAGACTTAAACTATTTCGGACTATGTGTAAACTTATCTAATTTGGGAGAGGAATAGCACAAGGTTATTTTATTGTTCCTCTCCCTATCATTTTTGATGATGTACTTATTATTGACTTAGCGAAGTGAGGTCTAAGATTCAAGTCGACGGTTTGGCATTTCTCTTAATGTTTAAATGTTTAAATGTTTAAATGTTTAAATGTTTAAATGTTTAAATGTTTAATGTTTAAATGTTTAATGTTTAAATGTTTAAATGTTTAAATGTTTAAATGTTTATTTTTCAAATTTTTAATGTTTACATGTTTATATGTTTATATGATGCGCATTTACGGCGAACGCGGTAATAGATTTCCCAATTTGACAGGTATGTTCCTTTTTAAATTGCGCGTGGACTTATATATAAGGTTTTTGGAAATTTTGCGTTTCAAGGAAAAGGAAAAGGAGCCCCCTTCATACGCCAATATTAGAGTAAAATCAGACTATAGAATTATTCATCATAAATCAGCTGTCGAGTGGATTATGAATTGCATGCAATGACGCATGCAATTCAATATCTCAATGTAACCCAGTGAAAAAACAGCTGTTGTGTGGACTATTAATTGCATGCAGTGAGGGATGTAATTGATAACTTGAAATAGAATATTGTATTCTCTCCCGACTTTTCTCTGCTTTCAATTCGGTATGCTTTTGATGATAGTAGCATATAGCTGTTCACATCATTATTAGCATTGTCGATACACAACCCAAACAGCCATTAGTCGTTTATACACCGATGTCCGACACGACAGGACAGGACAGAATTTACTGTGATGGACAGTATTGGAGGAGACTGTGGTTTATAACTGCGCGAGGTTTACTGTTCACAGAACTACTAGTGACATGAAATATTCATTTTATGTTTGGCTTTGAAGCATCTAAATTTGAAAATCTACTCTGTGAAAATAATTGAGGACTGAAAATTTTGTGATGTGAACACTACAACTTAACCCATTTCGGACTATGTGTAACCTTATCTAAATTTGGGAGAGGAATAGCACAAGGTTACCTCATTTTTTCTCTCCCTATCATTTTTGATGATGTACTTATTATTGACTTAGCGAAGTGAGGTCTAAGATTCAAGTCGACGGTTTGGCATTTCTCTTAATGTTTAAATGTTTAAATGTTTAAATGTTTAAATGTTTAAATGTTTAAATGTTAAATGTTTAAATGTTAAATGTTTAAATGTTTAAATGTTTAAATGTTTAAATGTTTAATTTTTCAAATTTTTAAATGTTTAAATGTTTATATGTTTATATGATGCGCATTTACGGCGAAACGCGGTAATAGATTTCCATGAAATTTGACAGGTATGTTCCTTTTTAAATTGCGCGTGGACTTATATATAAGGTTTTTGGAAATTTTGCGTTTCAAGGAAAAGGAAAAGGAGCCCCCTTCATACGCCAATATTAGAGTAAAATCAGACTATAGAATTATTCATCATAAATCAGCTGTCGAGTGGATTATAAATTGCATGCAATGACGCATGCATTCAATATCTCAATGTAACCCAGTGAAAAAACAGCTGTTGTGTGGACTATTAATTGCATGCAGTGAGGGATGTAATTGATAACTTGAAATAGCATAGTATTTTCTCCCGAATTTTCTCTGCTTTCAACTCGGTAAGCTTTTAATGATAGTAGCATATAGCTGTTCACATCAAATTATTAGCATTGTCGATACAACAACCCAAACAGCCATTAGTCGTTTATACACCGATGTCCGACACGACAGGACAGGACAGAATTTACTGTGATGGACAGTATTGGAGGAGACTGTGGTTTATAACTGCGCGAGGTTTACTGTTCACAGAACTACTAGTGACATGAAATATTCATTTTATGTTTGGCTTTGAAGCATCTAAATTTGAAAATCTACTCTGTGAAAATAATTGAGGACTGAAAATTTTGTGATGTGAACAACTACAAGACTTAACCCATTTCGGACTATGTGTAACCTTATCTAAATTTGGGAGAGGAATAGCACAAGGTTACCTCATTTTTTCTCTCCCTATCATTTTGATGATGTACTCAATGTTTGAATCAATAAAATAGAGGAGAAAGTATAAAGAATAGTGGAAGAATAGAGTTGTTGTGCATATAGGAGAAGATAATTGGATGAAAAGCGGAATGAAAAATTGAATAAATAGTAGATAATGAAAAGTGGAGAAAAAATCGGATATAGTAGAAGAACAAGAGAATATAAAAGTTTACAACAACAAAGTAAGTTGAAAAAAGATATCAACATTTTGTTAAACACTTTTCATTCAACATCGTATGTGGATATTCGAATTAAAAGTGTAAGAATAAACAAATAGAGGAAGTAGAATGAAATAGTAGAAAAGTAAAATACTAGTAGTTCTGTGAACAGTAGACCTCACGCAGTATTCTCATCCACAAGTATCTGATTGAAACTATAGACCTTAT
The DNA here is from genome assembly GCF_014356525.2 of Nilaparvata lugens. Taxonomy (NCBI): domain Eukaryota; kingdom Metazoa; phylum Arthropoda; class Insecta; order Hemiptera; family Delphacidae; genus Nilaparvata; species Nilaparvata lugens. Next base: position 44,520,545 of record NC_052513.1, on the reverse strand, counting down.
GAAAATACAGCAATAGACTGGCTTCTCCACACATCTGTGTAATCACTTGTCAGCTGATTTATGATGAATAATTCTATAGTCTGATTTTTACTCTGATATTGGCGTATGAAGGAGGCTCCTTTTTCCTCTTATATTATCCTTGGAATGCAAAATTTCCAAAAAACTTGTATAAACGTCGACGCGCAATAAAAAGGAACATACCTGTCAAATTTCATGAAAATCTATTACCGCGTTTCGCCGTAAATGCGCAACATATAAACATTTAAACATTAAGAGAGATGCCAAACCGTTGACTTGAATCTTAGACCTCACTTCGCTCGGTCAATTATGATAGAAGTTTAGAATAATGTTGAAGATTGAATAAACAGGGGTTGACATTTTGTTAATCACTTTTTTTAATCATCGTTGGTGACTATAATTGAATAAACAGTGAACGAATTAATGAATAGAGGAAGTAAAATGGAATAGTGGAAGAATTGAAGAAGATTAAAGTTCACTACAATGTGTCACCTGGTCATATGGGACATATAATTATGAATCATATATTTATCTCATATTGATCAGGATTTTAGAGTTTTGAATTGAAAAGTTTAATGAACAGTGTTTTTGTCTTTGAACAATTTTTGTCATCGACAGGAAGATTGTTTATTTCATTTGTTGTCAAAATTAATGTTGCTTCTCTTTTGTTTTTAATAACAAACGTGCCGCTTGTTCGACAGATAAAAATATGTACTTGAAATGGCTTCATGTTTGGCATTGACTGAGTTATATTTAATACCCAAATTTAACTTTTGGTCAGTGAGAGTCAGTGTGTGTGAGCTCGTTCGATAGGACTGAAAGTTAAGTCCGACTGATCCAGTGAAAAAAGTTAGATTTCGGTTCGTTTAATAGTACAGTTATTCTGTCACAGATCGGGCAGTATAAAAATAATTGTATTGTTGGGGGAGACGGGTTCTGAGCCTATTCATTGGTTCAGTTAATATTTGTTCTTTTTTTAAAAATACTAAAGTCGCGAAATACCAGTGGATGCCAAAGTGGGAAGCTATTTCAAAGAGGTAGGTGACTACTGAATCATTTGTTCTTAAATTTCCATAGCCACAAACATTGAATCCTCATTAGCAGCAAGCGAGTGTTTCCCCCATTAATTCATATCAAATATTGTTTTTATAATCAAATTAATCTTGTTTTCTTCAAATGTATATTTATGTTAAAGATTCATCAATTAAAGTTCTAGTTATTCTGTTCTTTTCTTGTTATCATAGTTTTTTCCCCTTACATATTTGGTGTAGGCACATCGTGCTTACAAATGCAGAAATTTGAGTGGTTGACATTTTGTTATCACTTTTCGTTCAACGTCGTATGATGATAATTGAATTAAAATATTGTAAGAATTGTAGAATAGAGGAAGTACAATATGTAGAATGGTGGAAAAGTGAAAGACTAACAGAAGCACTCCAAAACTGAAGACTAAAATAAAAAATTTCAAATTTTGATGTTTCAAAACTAATGTATGCAACGTTGAACTAATATCACAGAACACCTCTCACTCTGTTTGAGGGTTAAGTGTAAGAGAGGGCCGGCTGCACCCTAACTTCGCCCTCCTAGGTTTTTAATAAAGGCAGCGATTGAATTCAATTCAATTCTGTTCAAATTCAACAATGCTCAATCTAGCAATCAATTTCAAGCAATTCTGTCAAAAGGCTCATAAATCAACTCTATTACATTTCCTCAAAGTTGAAGTAAATGTTTTCCAAAATACAAGTGAAGCCTGTGAAGCCTGCACAACGATTGGATGAAAAGTCACCGTTCTCGACTGATCGCAAGCAGGTGGTACCATAACAGAAAATAGCATTCATATTAAATTAAAATAAAATTAAAAATTAAATAAAATTTTTATCAACCAACAGGTGACCCGTGATCTGCAAGGGTTTATTGAAAACTTGACAAACTGTAAACCTACTGAAATCTTGAATGATTTGAAATAGGCCTATAACCATCCTCGGTATATTAAGAATCTATAAGCAAAATTTCAAGTTAATCAGTTGAGAAGTTCAGACGTGATGATGCGTCATTCGTGAATTTCCTATCCCCTACGTGTGTATCAGCCAATTCTTTATTTTATTATATTATATAAATTACAGTTTATGCTATTTTTACTTTCCTTGCTCTACTACCATAGGTAAGGAAAGTATTGCTTTCCAAAAAAAATTAAGGTACCCCAATTTCAAGTTTTCTATACGTTTCAAGATCCCCTGAGTTCAAAAACATGATTTTTGGGTATTGGTCTGTGTGTGTGTATGTGTGTGTGTATGTGTGTGTGTGTGTGTGTATGTCTGTGAACACGATAACTCCATTCCTAATTAACCGATTGACTTGAAATTTTAAACTTAAGGTCCTTATACCCTGAGGACCCGACAATAAGAAATTCAATAAAATTCAATTCTAGATGGCGGAAAAAATGGCGGATAATTACTACAAAACCATGTTTTTCACGTTTTTCTCTCGAAAACGGCTCCAACGATTTTCTTCAAATTTATACCATGGATAGCTATCTAAAGCCCTATCAACTAGCATGAGTCTCATTTCTGGGAAAATTTCAGGAGCTCCGTAATATTCTTGAGAAAAATGGCGGATAATGACTAAAAAGCCATGTTTTTCACGGTTTTCTCGAAAACGGCTCCAACGATTTTCTTCAAATTTATACCATGGATAGCTATTTATAAACCCTATCAACTGACATGAGTCTTATTTATGTGAAAATTGCAGGAGCTCCGTAATATTCTTGAGAAAAATGACAGTTACTAAAAAAACATTTTTTTCACGATTTTCTCAAAAACGGCTCTCACGAATTTTTTGAAATCCATACCCTGTATAGTTATTTATTAGCTCTTTCAACTGACATTAGTCTTTTTCCTGGGGTACTAATGAGGGGTCCACCCAATCCTTGAGAAATGGACATTGTAACCTCCTTCTCGTGCATGAGGTAGGTTGGTACACGGTTTTTACTTTTTCTTCTTCCATATACCGTGGGTAGGTAGAGCAGTTTATAAAAAGAACACAGTCATAGTCAAGATATTTCATCTGTAGAACAGCTGTTTTGACGAATTTCAAAAAAAAATCATCGAATTTCACAATTTACATTTCTCACTTTACAAAGGAAAAAGTACTCTGAAAACAATTGTATATACACATATACAGTATCTGATCGTAGTTGCAAATATGTTGCCGTCAATCGTCATTATGTTATTCTCCTAAATTATTCTCGTTTGATAATGAGGCTTATAGTTCAATGAGCAAGGAAAGTTGTGTGAGTGTACCACACCAGATTTTTCCTCCATGGTAGTACACATTGAAAATACCATCAGTGGCCTAAACATCATATTGATTATGTTACAGGGAAACACTGTAATGTTATTTCTCACTGTGATAATATCATCACTATTCCTCATCATAATATTGACAATAATATGTCAACTCCAATGTGACAGGAAACATCATATGTTTTGCTGATCACACGTCACTCAAGTCGCAGGTTGCACAAAAGTCTTTTAAATATCAATCCCGATTAAATGCCACGAGAACCAATTAGAGAGGCCTTCTTCTCAGAAAAAAATCTGGTGTGGCGCACTCACACAACTTTCCTTGCCGTTATGAAAATTGATCACCTGACGCTAGTGTTCCCGCGCATCTCAAGTCTACTATTCAGTGATTTGAGCCAGCTGGTGACAGGGTAATAACGCTGGAGACACACATGAGGTCTGCTATCTCTCATAGTGAATGATTTAATAGAATCAACAATATTTGCAATTGAATAATCACATTTTCTCGAATTTAAAGCTTATTTTCAATTTTAGGTGAAAATGTTACTGAACATTAATTGTAGAGATTTTCATGCTCAATCTACTCCACTTGATTTTTTTTGTTTCAATTGTATCTGAAGCCTGATAAATTCTATCTGCATTGATGGGGCGGAGCTCCTGAGATTTTTACAGATATGGGACTTGTGGCTTGATAGAGCTTATCGATGACTATTTTAGGTATGAATTTGATCAAAATCGTTGGAGCCGTTTCCGAGAAAATCACGAAAACCCCTGTTTTTGACAACATTTTCGCCATTTTAGCCGCCATCTTGAATTGCATTTGATCGAAATTGTTCGTGTCGGATCCTTATAATGAGAGGACCTTAAGTTCCAAATTTCAAGTCATTCCGTTAATTGGAAGATGAGATATCGTGTACACAGACGCACAAATACTCATACACACACACACACACACACACACACACACACACACACACACACACACACACATACAGACCAATACTCAAAAACCAGTTTTTTGGACTCAGGGGACCTTCAAACGTATAGAAATTTAGAAAATTGGGGTACCTTAATTTTTTTCGGAAAGCAATACTTTCCTTACCTATGGTAATAGGGCAAGGAAAGTAAAAAACTTCTCTGATTCAAGAAGATCCCATAAAAAATAATCGGACTTCTAGATTCAATATAAATTATTTTTCTCATGAATGATATCACCGAAAAAAGAGTAATCTATGATACTGAATGCGAAGCAGGGCTTCAATATTTTCATCATTTTGAAATTTCGGGAATAAAATGCATTAGATACAACCACGATATACATCCTGATACCTGATATTATAATCTTTAGTACTTCATCTATTGATAATCTACGTGAATGATTTTCAAATATATATTGTCAATTTTTGTGTGGTTGAGAAGTTGATATTGTGGTAATTATTCATATTGAATGAGAAAGACTAAGAAATTGTCAAAAAACCACTGATTTATTGATAATTAGAAATTTTTATTTTAATCTTAATTAGAAATTAAGTTTCTAATTATCAATAAATCAGTGGTTTTTTGACAATTTCTTAGTCTTTTTCATTCAATATATTGTCAATCATAAGATATGAACTTGGCAGGTCAGTTAACTTCAATGAAAAGTCATACTATTTCTACAAGAGTCTAGCCATTGCTAGAATTGAAATTATGAATAATTATTATTAAACGAGAATCCTAATTGAATGCTGTAATTAAAATAAATTGTAAATAAACCCCGAGGACTTCTGCCACTGCAAATATTGACAACAAGGTAAACAGCGAGATGGAAGCCTGTTGTCAATATTTGCAGTAGCAGAAGTCATCGGGATGGTTTGCAGCATTTGATTGAGATTTTCGTTTAATAATAATTATTCATCAATTTGTACAAATGCAATATATTCTAATAATTTATTTTCATCTGTAAAATTATGAATATTATACAGAGTAGCGATAAAAAAATTGAGTACAGAATCATTTGCTATCTAAATTTGGGAAAGAAACAGTTTTGGGTTTTAAGCCTGTTGTTTCTTTCCCAATCATTCATAGTTGAGAATGATATTGTATATATCAATGTATGAATAAATAAATATAAAATAAATAAGTGTGATCCAAATCTCACCTCCACAAAAGATAAAGCCAAAACAAACTCCGGAAACTAGAGTTACTCCAACATTGAATCTATGTGAACAGTCAATGATCCAAATTTGATTGAAAAACAATTCAATTGATGAGAACAATTAACAGTTTCCCGAACGTTTTCAGAAGACAGGGAAAGCGTGGAAAACCCTGCACAACACACTTTTCCTTCAGATGCCGCGGAGCAACTAACTACGGTTCGACGGGAGTGTTGGTCCATACGGATGAATTCTCCCTTTTCCCGGCCATAGTGCAGAAATTTCCCTGTCAGGGGAGAGAATTTACCTCGTCAGTCGTCGAGTCCCACATTTATCTTCAATTTTCACATTCGATTTGATAGAGAGCCGGTGAATTGAAATTTGAGTGCGCTGCATTTTTATTGGCTGAAACAAGATGGAGTATCCAATTTGATGGGAAAATGCAATTTTTTACAGTGAAGTGGGAACAGGTTAACAAGAGAGATGAGTTTTCATCCGCTTCATAAATATTTCTAGAGGGAAAATAATGAAGTCATTGAAACATAATGTAATCATAACCCTGTATGGTTTTTTGAGATGAGACATTCATAATCTATTTTTGGACAATTTCTATCCAAATTTGAGAAAGGAACAGTTTTGGGCTTTAAGCCTGTTGTTCCTTCCCCAATCATTCATAGTTGAGAATTATATTGTATCTATCAATGTATTAATAAATATTCATCCAAAGGCTAGAACCATAGATAAAATATATCACAAGTGGATATCCCATAGTAAAGTGTGTTTATGTTTCAATTTTCACTGTTAATTCAAGCCGATAGTCCTAGCAGTTCTTTCACGTGGAGCTATAAAACGCTGGTAGTCTCTCATACTAATTAAATATTCATATTAGTTAAAACTTTTACAATATTTCCATTCATAAATGAATCCTTAGTTCAATAAATGAAATCAACGTTTTGGTAGAGAGTTAGTGGGAAGGATATTTTTAATATTCTTTCCGAAGAATGGACATTGATATGTACAAAGCGCCGACAATTTATGTAGATGCATAACAATATAATTATCTATAGTTATTATATTACAAATTGCTTTTTCATATCATATACAGTTCAATAATTATTCTCTTAGTCTATATTATGTAAATTTATCTATAATTTTGCTGTATTGTAAGCTATTGTATATATGTATAAGCCAGTATATATTGTAATGTACATAAATAAAGTACTCAATCAATCAATCAATCAATACTGTGCCGTTCTTACACTCTTACACTCCCAACAACACACTAATAATAGACAGTAGTCAACAGTTATCGGCTTTAGTTAACAAACAATCAGCTTGAAATTGGGAACATGAACTATAGTGAGGTCCAAGTTATAATGGGAGAGAAGAAACATAGGAGAACACCGTTTGCCGATCCACACGTCTTGCCAATGCCTTCTATAGACGGTAGCTGATACAGGTTCATTGATGTAATATTAACTGTTCATTCTCATTTATAATAATCAATTGTATTTTATTAAGCAAGAAACTATATTTTTCAAGAATCTAAGATGAAATATTATGTTAATAATCAATAATTCTAAATCGTTTAAAAGCGATCTGGCAACAGGGCAAAGAGATAGTGCTATCCACTTTGTTGAATGATAGACAAGGATAGCAATACCATTGCTAATCTAACACTGCCATTATAACGTGGACCTCACTAATAAGTTGAGGAAGTAGCTTGGAAAGGTAGAAATCGATATATTTTTGTTCTTCATCCAAAAATAATTCTAGATAAGAAAGAAAATGTTGCAAAGTATAAGGAACAATAGGTTTCCACTCTCCTGAAGGAAATTAAATAACAAAAAAGAGTTTTCACTTTCCCAAGTGAAGAAAATTGAAAACAAAAGTGGAGCAAAGCAGGCTTCAAGTGTTAAAGCCTGAGCTGATGAATTAAAAATTGATAAATAAGTTGGGAGAAATTGGACGGAAACTGGAGGCCGAAGATAAGAACAAGGCTTAACGGATTCCGGAATACTTTGTTGCTAGAAATTAGGTAGCTAAGCAGGACTTTGAGGTCTGGGATGAAGGGCTTGAAAGGATTGTTGCGCTCTCTCTCGCACATGTAAGTCCCCCTCAGGCGTGCTTAGAATCCATTTATTCAATTGAATTTATTGTGGGGCGGGATTTCTCCAATGCTACACCGCTACAATACTCTATTGAGAATCCAAAGATAATATTTCTTCTATGTTTTGTTCTGAAACATCTTATTTAAAAACCTACTTTGTAAAAAATAATTAAGGACTGAAAATTTTGTGAAGTGAACAACTACGAGACTTAACCTATTTCGGACTATGTGTAACCTTAAGTAGATTTGGGAGAGGAATAGCACAAGGTTACCATATTTTTTCTCTCTCTACCATTCCGATGATGTACTTATTGTATGAATCAATTTTCTATATTAGATTAGACTTATACTATACTAGCCGTCGGGCTCGCTTCGCTCGCCGTATCCGTCTAGCCAGGGGGCTCCACCCCTTGGACCCCCGACTGGATCGTCCGAGAATAAGATCAGCAAGCTCGCTTCGCTCGCCTGCATTTCCCATTTGAGCATTTTTATCATATGTTAGGACGATCCAGTCGGGGGTCCAGACTAAACGTCTGGCTAAACGGGTATGGCAAGCGAAGCGAGCCTGACGGCTAGTAATATAATATTCCCATGAATAGCTCTGATTGAAGAAGCAGTGCCCAATCAATTTTTCCGCGATAAATGCATTTCAATCTTCAACTTGGTGCCAACCTAATAGTCAACTCAACTTAATGCCAACCTGACAAAATTATTAATTTAGTTACCAGTTAACAACTGTTTCGAAGAGGTACTCTCTCTAGATTATAGTTCTATATTAACATATGGTATGGACATTTTTCAATTATAATTAAGAGATTGGAATAAGAAGAATATACATGCTAAAAGACGAACTTTAAACCCTTAAAAACCACCCTTAGAGTTTAAATATTGCCAAACGATTTCTTAGTGCGCCTCCAAAGGGCCAACTGAACATACCTACCAAATTTGAACGTTTTTGGTCCGATAGATTTTTAGTTCTGCGAGTGAGTGAGTGAGTAAGTCAGTCAGTCAGTCAGTGAGTGAGTGCCATTTCGCTTTTATATATATAGATTATATTATACTATTAATATATTAGAATTGTAATTTCTTTAGTGTCAAGAGGGCTATTAAGGAAGTATTTCTTCCTGGTGACCTCATATTGTAATATAAATAAAATAAAGAATCAGTATTCATTCTCTCGGACGAAGACAAGATTGTGGCATATGGGTTTATTGCAGTATCTTTTCAAACCCCTTCGATTTCATTTCTATCATTTTCATCCCACAGAGTAAAGTCCACCCACTCTCAAAGAAAAGCCTGCCAAAACCATACGGCCCAAGCTCTACCATGCAGAAGACTTCTTGCCTCTTTGATGACTTTGATGTCCAGTTAAGGGTTGACGAGAGGAGGAGGAGGAGGAGGAGGAGGAGGAGGAGGAGGAGGAGGAAGTGGTGGAGGAGGATGAGGATGAGGATGAGGAGGAGGAGGAGGAGGAGGAGGAGTAGGAAGGGTAGGGAGTGTTGGGTGGGGATAAAAGGGAAGGGTTTTTCCCCACGAATACATTGGCGAAAGTAGAAGCTAGGGGACACGACGCGGTGTCAAAAGAAAAGAATAAAATGATAATCTGGGCTTTGATTTCCGGCGCAAAGGAAAAGAAAAGAGAAAACCTCTTTCAACGATGACCGGAGCTATAGTGAGGTCCACGTTATAATGGCAGTATTTGATCAACATTGGTGTTGCTGTCCTTGGCTATCATTCGACAAAGCAGATAGCACTATCCTTTTCTACCTTCACAAAGCTGTCAGAACGGTTTTTAACAATCTAGGAACAACATTAGAAAATATTTAATCTCAATTATCAAAATTTATCATTAAATCATTGAAAAAACTAATCTTGACGAATAAACTATAATTGGTCATTTTTAACAAGAATGAACAGTTAATATTCCCTTTTTGTGTAGTTGATAAGTTGATATTGTGGTAATTATTCATATTGAATGAAAAAGACTAAGAAATTGTCAAAAACCACAGATTTATTGATACTTAGAAAGACCAGTTTCGGTTATTACACCATTGATCATTATTACACCATAATCTCTGATAAACCTGATGTTTATCAGAGATTGACAATGGTGTAATACCCGAAACCGGTCTTTCTAACTATCAATAAATCTGTGGTTTTTGACAATTTCTTAGTCTTTTTCATTCAAAATGTAGAAACAACATTACAAAATATTCAATCTCAATTATCAAAATTTATTATTAAATCATTGGAAAAACTAATCTTATTTTTTCCAAAAAACGTGACATTTTTTTTCAAAAAACGTGACATTTTTTCCAAAAAACCTTTTTTTTCTTCTAAATTTATTGTAAGCAAGTTTTTTAATTTAAAACACTTAATTTTTTGAGTTTCTTAAGACGAATAAACTATAGTTGGTCATTTTAATCAAGAATGAACAGTCAATATTTCATCAGATATATTGATAACAGCTATCCTCTATAGGAGGCAGTGACAAGGCAGAGGATCGGCAACACTGTTCTCCTATCTTTCTCCACTGCCATTATAACGTGGACCTCACTACAGGAGACACGACGGTGTCAAAAGGAAAGAATAGAATGATAATCTGAGCTCTGGTTTCTCACAAAGGAAAGAAAGAACCTTTAATGCTGGGATGACCAGATCTGGCGAGTGGAGTGAGTTCTTTGCAGTCCTCCTAATCCTTTCTAACGGCGACACAAAGCGCATAAAGCGTCGACGTGACCGTAAGTCGGCGTGGCTTTGTTCGGGCCCATCAATCTCTGCGGCATCAATGCCTTTCTATCTTGTAATCCTGATCAACAACCACTACTCCATCAATATAATGCTGTTTATTCCTTCAAAACTTTACAAACTAGTAGTTCTGTGAACAGTAGACCTCACGCAGTATTCTCATCCACAAGTAACTGATTGAAACTATATAGACCTTATGGGAATACAGCAATAGACTGGCTTCTCCACATATCTGTGTAATCACTTAGCTGATTTATGATAAATAATTCTATAGTCTGATTTTTACTCTGATATTGGCGTATGAAGGAGGCTCCTTTTTCCTTTTTTATTATCCTTGAAATGCAAAATTTCCAAAAACCTTGTATATACGTCGACGCGCAATCTAAGAAGGAACATACCTGTCAAATTTCATGAGAATCTATTACCGTGTTTCGCCGTAAATTCGCAACATATAAACATTTAAACATTAAGAGTCAAACTGTCGACTTGAATCTTGGACCTCACTTCGCTCGGTCAATAAATTATTGTAAATGTGCGGACTCAGTGACACTGGTGGAGATTTGATTTGTTTTTTTCTATAGCACCTAGTTGAAGATTATAAGCTATTGACTTAAATTGATAAGAATATTATTGGTGAAGGTAAAATTCATTGGTTCAGTCTTCTGAATTTATTCGTGAATAAGGCTCTTAAAGGTAGAGCCCGGAAGAACACCTTGATCAAATTTTATAGAACCATGGCGATACCCACTTTGACTTACGGAAGTGAAGCATGGGTGCTGACAAGGAAGCTTGAATCAAGAATACAGTCAGCAGAGATGCGTTTCCTTAGACAAGTCAAAGGATGCACAAGAGAGGATCGGATTCGGAATGAAAATATAAGAAGAGAATGTGATGTCCAACCAGTGTTGAGTTTGATAAAAACATATAGAAATAAGTGGTCAGATCATGTCCTCAGAATGCCTGAAGACCGTTTCCCATTGAATGCCCTACTCCACAAGCCAATAGGCAGAAGAAGTATTGGTAGACCGAGGAAGAGATGGACGCCGGAACAGGCTTCAAAAGTCTAACCCATGACGATGATGATGATGATGAATAAGGTTCTTTTAATTTCTCGAACAGTATTATTGTTTGAAGAATAATCTGAATTGACCACAAAAAACCTACGTTCTGGACTAAAAATTATCAAAATTCGAGGAAAGAACAGTTTTGGTTTTGGACTGTTGGTCGTTCCCGAGTCATTTTAATGAATTGTAAATCAATGAATACATGAACAGTGAAACTGAAGGAACTCCAATCTACTCCATGGCTGGAGGGGATGCATTTATTGTTTGAAAATCGTAGGGAGGCGACGGGAGAAGAAGGCATATCGAACTACGGCTGTTTTCCGGACGGTTTTCAAATTTTGCAGATGTATCGATTGTGAGCTGCTGCCTTTGTATGAAGCAAGGAAGGAAGGAAGGAAGCTGGAAGAGAAGAAGAAGAAGAAGAAGAAGAAGAAGAAGAAGAAGAAGAAGAAGAAGAAGAAGAAGAAGAAGAAGAAGAAGAAGAAGAAGAAAGAGATGGAGAAAAGAAGGAGAAGAAGGAAAAGAAGGAGAAGAAGAAAGAGATGGAGAAAAAGAAGGAGAAGGAGGAAAAGAAGAAGTAGAACAATCCTCTTCTTTTTCTTTTTCTTCTTCTTCTTCTTCTTCTTCTTCTTTTCTCCATCTCTTTCTTCTTCTTCTTATTATTCCTCTTCTTCATCTTCCTCTTCCTCTTTTTCCTTTTTCTCCTCCAGCTTCCTTCCTTTCTAGCTTCAGAGAAGAAGAGGAAGACAGTTGAAGATGAAGCAGGAAGAAGAAGAAAAAGAAGTCAGGAGGAGAAGAAGAAGAAGGAGAAGAACAAGAAGTCAGTTAGAAAGGGAGAATCAGTCGAGAGGGGAAGACGACAGGAGAAGAAGAAAGAAGAAGACTGTTGTTGGAGGAGGCAGAAGAACAGGGGGAAGGAGAAGAAGAAGAAGAAGAAGAAGAAGAAGAAGATGATGATGATGATGATGATCATCATCATCATAAAGAAGAAGAAGAAGATGATGATGTTCATCATAAAGAAGGAGAAGAAAAAGAAGATGATATGGAGAAGAAGAAGAAGAAGATGATATGGGGAAGAAGAAGAAGAAAAAGAAGAGAAGAAGAAGAAGAAGAAGAAAAGAAGAAGAAGAAAAGAAGAAGACGAAGAAGAGAAGAAGAAGAAGAAGAGATGATGATGATGATGATGATGATGATGATGTGATGATGATGATGATGATGATGATGATGATGATGATGATGATGATGATGATGTGAGAAGTAGAAAAGTAGAAGAAGACGAAGAGGAAGAAGAAGAGAAGAAAAACGAAGAAGAAGACAGGAGAGGAAGAAGAAGAAGAAGAAGAGGGAGAAGTAAAATGATAAGAAGAAGACAGATGATGAAGGAGTTAGAAGAAGAGGAAGAAGATAGTTGAAGGAAAACGAACACAGGAGATGAAGGAGTCGTTAGGAGACAAAGATTGAGGACGATGCAGAATTGTCTGGATAGAAAGAAGGAGCTGGAGGAGGAAAAAAAGAAGGAGGAAGTGATACAAAGATAAAAAAATGAAGAATGATGAAGGGGAAGAGGAGAAGAAGGATGAGGAGGAGCAGGAGGAATAGAAGAAAAGAAGGAAATGGAACAAGGATGAAGATTGATTTAGGGGAAGAAGAAGAAGAAGAAGAAGTGGAAGAAGAAGAAGAAGAAGAAGAAGAAGAAGAAGAAAAAGAAGAGTAGGAGAGGAGGAGTAGGAGGAGGGGAGGAGGAGGGGAGGAGGAGGAGGAGGAGGAGGAGGAGGAGGAGACAGAAGGAGAAGAAAAAGAAGATGATGATGGAGAAGAAGAAGAAGAAGAAGAAGAAGAGAAGAAGAAGAGAAGAAGAAGAAGAAGAAGAAGAAGAGAAGAAGGAGGAGGAGGAGGAGGAGGAGGAGGAGGAGGAGGAGGCGGAGAAGAAGGAGAAGAAGAAGAAGAAGAAGAAGAAGAAGAAGAAGAGAAGAAGAAGAAGAAGAAGAAGAAGAAGAATAAGGAGGAGAATAAGGAGGAGGAGGAGGAAGAGGAGTATACGTAGAGGTGTACCTTGACTTGAGAAGAAAAAGAAGAAGAAGAAGAGGAAGAAGAAAAAGGAGGAGGAGGAAGAGGAGTATACGTAGAGGTGTACCTTGACTTGACTTGTGGACTGTGAATGAGGGTGTATCGGAATCGGAAGTGGCCGGATTTGTGTGCCAAAATCCAAAATTGCGGCCAACAATGTTGGTTGGGTTTCGCTTGCAAGGCTACTTTACTACTTACTACTTCTCCATCCCAAGTCATCTCCCTCCCTAACAGTCGCTCGTTATAAGCTGGCTTTACCTACCTTTTTCAGTTGCTCTTGTTATTCATTCCTGGTCGTATTCTACAAAACACTGGAAATCTCAAATTTCTTTGATTGAACTTTGTCCTATTCAATCTAATTTCATATAGTGGGGTCCACGTTATAATGGCAGTATTTGATTAACATTGGTGTTGCTACCTTGTCTATTATTCGACAAACGCTATCCTTTTCTAGCTTCGCAACAATGTTCGCCAGAACGTTTTCAACAGTGTTTAAATATAATCATTCTTTGTAAAAAAATATCTAATCTCTATTATGAAAATCGATTTTAAAATCATTCTAAAATATATTTCCACGACGAATAGAATATAATTGATTATTTTAAACAAGGATCAACAATTATTAAAGTCATCAGATATACCTGTATCTGGTATATTCTATGGAAGGCAGAGAATCAGCAACGCTGTTCAACATAGCCATAATATTTTTTTTTAGAAAGAATGTTCCTATCTATTTTTCTGTTCTCCTATCTCTTCCACTGACATATTATAACGTGGACCTCATTCTATAGTGAGGTCCACGTTATAATGTTAGTGGAGAAGGATAGGAGAACAACGTCGCCGAACCTCTGTCTTGTCAATGCCTTCTATAGACGGTAGCTGATACATTGATGTAATATCAACTGTTCATTCTCGTTCAAAATAATCAATTATATTTTTATCAAGCAATAAATCATATTTGTCAATAATTTATTAAATATTTTGGCAATTAATTATTTATTCTATATTGTTAATTCTACAAGACGATCCGGCAACAGAGCTAAGCGAGAAAGAGATAGCGCTATCCGCCTTGATGAATTATAGACAAGGATATCAATACCATTGCTAATCAAACACTGCCATTATAACGTGGGCCACACTATAAAACATATTGCTCCTGCAATCATCAATCTCAACTCGCATTTTGCAAGATCGACAATGAACTATCCACAATAGATATCTACAAGATGTCAACTCAGTGAGATGCTTAGACCAGTTATAGAATAGACACGGCCTATTGTATATTCATACTGAAAGTCGATGAAGCCAACATCTACAGCCATATCTCCAAATCGTGACATCAGCATCAGATAGAAAACTTTTCTGTAGAGTTTGTTTACATTGTTTTCCATAGCAGATTGTGTCTATTTCAGCGGGAGTTTACCATTTTAATGAATAATAATTTACATCCTTCTGAAATAGACACAATCTGAAAGTTTTCTATCCGATGATGACGTCACGATTTGGAGATATGGCAGTAGATGTTGGCTTCAGAGGCTAGACTTCCCAGCGTGTCTATTCTATAACTGGTCTAAGGTGAGATGACAGAGAACCTAAAAGTCGTTACTAACCTCTCAGCACAATTAGAACAAAATGATTTGTGGGTAATGTATGGGCAATGGGTGCAATACACATATACAGAGAGAAAGAGAGTGATTAGAGTATATCTATCTGGCTCTCGAGCTCTCTCACTCTCTTATTTGGTAGAGAGTTAGTGGGAAGGATATTTTGAATATTCTTTCCGAAGAATGGACATTGATATGTCCAAAGCTCCGCCAATTTATGTAGATGCATAACCATATTATCTATAGTTATTACAAATTGCTTTTTTTCATATCATATACAGCTCAATAATTATTTTCTTAATTAATATTTTGTAAATTCATCTATAATTTTGCTTTATTATAAGCTATTTTATATAAGTGTATATAAGCCAGTATATATTGTAATCTACATAAATAAAGTACTCAATCAATCAATCAATCTCTCTCATACACACACACACACACACACACACACACACCAACACTCTCACTCTCTCTTTAAGGGTTGTGTGGCAGAGAGGACCAGGAGTCCTAACTCCGCCCTAATAAAGGCAAATAATCGATCAATCAATAATCTCTCACTCCCTCTTACTCACACTCTCTCTCTTTCTATCTATCTATCTCTATCTGTCTCTGTCTCTGAGTGTTGCTCTATCTCTGTCTCAATCTCTTTGGCGAGTGCTCCCTCTAATGGGGTAGTACTAATAGTGGCCTGGCATTATGGATATTACCTGCTGGGATTAACACATAGTCTGGTAAGTGCTATGATGTTTGGCTCTTGACACATATGATCACATATATTCTATGATGTGGCACATATAGGAACATATATTCTATGATGTGGTTCTTGGCACATATATTCTATGATGTGGCTTTTGGCACAAATATGTTACCTGTGATTGACGTATTGATCACTGCTATGCTCAAGGCTTCATACTTTATGCTGCTATTTATTGATTTCTCTGTGTTAATTGCGCTGTGAATTGGGCTTGAGTGCTGTAGTGCTATAATTCTAAAGCGAGGTCCACGTTATAATAGCAGTGGAGGAAACATAGGATAGAAACGTTGCCGATCCTCGGTCTTGTCAATGCCTTCTATAGACGGTAGCTGATACAGGCTTACTGAAGTAATATTAACGGTTCATTCTCGTTTAAACTAGTAGTTCTGTGAACAGTAGACCTCGCGCTCAGTAAGTTACATTGACCTGCTGTTATGTTTTCTCAAAAGTTAATAAGTAATTTATCAATTTAAAATGTCTAGAAGGAATCCTAAATAAACAAAGAGCTTTCTGTCCTATCGTACCGTGACGTGTCGTCCCGGAATGTGAGTGTGAGCGCTGTTATCAGGTCTGGTTGCAACTGTCTACAACGTTGATGGAAAGATACATTTTCAAGATGATCGATGTTTTTGAACGGGTAGTATTATAGTCCACTAGACAGCTGATTTATGATGATTATTCTATAGTCTGATTTTTACTCTAATATTGGCGTATGAAGGAGGCTCCTTTTTCCTTTTATATTATCCTTGAAATGCAAAATTTCCAAAAACCTTGTATATACGTCGACGCGCAATTTAAAAAGGAACATAGGTACCTATCAAATTTCATGAAAATCTATTACCGCGTTTCGCCGTAAATGCGCAACATAAAAACATATAAACATTAAGAGAAATGCCAAACCGTCGTCTTGAATCTTAGACCTCTCTTCGCTCGTTCAAATAATCAATTAGGTATATTTTATCAAGCAAGAAATTATATTTTTCAATAATTTCATTATGAACTTCCATAATTAAGATGTAATATTTTGTTAATTAATTATTAATTCAACATTGTTAAAAAACGATCTGGCAACAGAGCAAAGCTAGAAAGAGATAGCGCTATCCGCTTTGTTGAATGTTAGACAAGGATAGCAATACCATTGTTAATCAAACACTGCCATTATAACGTGGACCTCACTAAGGTAGGGAAAATACTTACGGTAATTTGCGTTCCAATCAAGATCAGAGTGATTTCTCTGATCTGTGAGTGGAGGTAAAGCTGCGTACACATATTCGTGCTTCCAACCCGCACCGAGCACGCTCCTCCCTCGTACCGCCCTCGTACCACCATCAAACCACAGTCGCACCGCCCACGCACCGATCATGAACGTTACGGAAGATGATAGTTCTTCTCGCGTTCCCCGGTCGAACCATTGTTGCTCGCCGGTTGATCATCAATCGCTCTGCTGGAGTGACGTTCGGTTGCGGAGCAGAGCGAAAGTCTGTACGCGACTTTAGATTCTATGTTTGAGTGAATAACTCACCCTGTATTGTAGCGAAACGTCTCATATTATAACACAATACTTGCTAGGTCAACCTTTATCAACCTTCAGGTCAAGCTATCCAGGATATCTAGAAAAATTCATCTTCTATTATGAGTAAAATAAGAACATTAAACTCCCATCTGGGAGATTTGAACTTTTCGTGAAATCCATGATTTCATCTTTGATTTTTGCAAAAACTATAATCGCTCAAACCCTCAGGAATGATAGTACTTGACGAGAGGAACAAGAATATATCATCACATTGGTGTTTGTGAACCGATTCTATTTTGCTAGAGACGAAATTATGCATAATATGGAGCTTTTTATTTAAAATTTAAATCATTCACCCACAAAAATTGACCGTTTTTAGTAAACTTGGAATCTGCTTTCAAAGCAGCTGATAACAGCTTTTGAGAAAAAAATTGTGGCTGTTTCAGTTTTCCAGCAATAACTTCTAACCGCGGACCGTTGTCTGCCGTCCCTATTCTTCCTTCTCCCCAGGGCACAGCGGACCGTTGTCTGCCGTCCCTATCTTTCCATCTCCCCAGGTGTGTGTGTGTGTATGTGTGTATGTGTGTATGTCTGTGAACACGATAACTCCATTGCTAATCAACCGATTGACTTGAAATTTTAAACTTAAGGTCCTTATACCATGAGGATCTGACAATAAGAAATTGAATTCAAAATGGCAGAAAAAATAGTGGATAATTACTAAGAAACCATGTTTTTCACGGTTTTCTCGAAAACGGCTCTAACGATTTTCTTCAAATTTATACCATGGACAGCTATTTATAAGCCCTATCAACTGACATGAGTCTCATTTCTGGGAAAATTGCAGGAGCTCCGTAATATTCTTGTGAAAAATGGCGGATAATCACTAAAAAACCATGTTATTCACGGTTTTCTCGAAAACGGCTCTAACGATTTTCTTTAAATTCATACCATGGATAGCTATTTATAAGCCCTATCAACTGACATGAGTCTCATTTCTGAGAAAATTGCAGGAGCACAGTAATATACTTGAGAAAAATGGCGGATAATTACTAAAAAAAACATGTTTTTCACGATTTTCTCAAAATAACTTGACCGATTTTTTTCAAATTCATACTCTGTATAGTTATTTATCAGCTCTATTAACTAGCATGAGTCTCCTTTCTGAGAAACTAATGGGGGGTCCACCCCATCCTTGAGAAATGGACTTTGTAACCTCCTTCTCGTGCATGAGGTAGGTAGGTAGAGCAGTTCATAAAAAGAACACATAGTCGAGATATTTCATCTGTAGAACAGCTGTTTGGACGACTTTAAAAAAAATGACGACTAAAAAAATCATTGAATTTCACAATTTACACAAAGGAAAAAGTACTCTGAAAACAATTATTTATGAGCAAGGAAAGTTGTGTGTGTGTACCACACCAGATTTTTATCTGTGGATGCTTCATGATTTTTCGTCATTCATGCAATTTTCAAGTGTCTATGGATTATAATAAATTTTATTCATATTATCACCATAATTAATATCCGAGGTAATTGAGAATATGCTTTAGAATAGTTTGATTCAAAAGTAATGAATAAATAGATTCAAATCTAATCTATAGCCTACTGAAATCGCTCAATTCAAATTAGCCGCCAGTTGTTGTAGTAGTTCTTGAGTTCACCGCTAGATGTCGTGGGCTGTACCATCTGGTTTTCAACTCTGCAGCAACCTGGAACCTGCAAGATTTTGCAAAAAGCAAAAACCGGTGTAGGCTAACTTGTGAAGTTGTGATACTGTAATGTAAGTACAAAATACTCTTGTTTTATATTTAATTTGAGGATCTAGATGTTCTTTAAATTATGTTTGAAATTACATTCAATGTAATTTGATACTCGTTACATTATTTGTGGTTCAATATATTTTTTCAATGAAAAATCATTGAATTCCAAGCTACCTAGCCTAAACTTATCTACAGTCGGCCATTTTATACAGTAGTCATGATAATGTTTTGAATTGAATTCTGTATGAAAAAAGAATTGAAGGCTCGATATTAATGTGTTATTTTGTTTGGATTACATTGTTTATTTTTTATTCTATTGGTGGTTTTAATTAGTTACTCCGCGCGATTTTCATAAAACTCATACAAAATTCGATTGCCGGTAACTACCTAGTCTACACTGATACCTGTCACAGTGTGGTTTTTAATTATAGAAAAAGTATGTTTGAAAAAAGTTTTTTGGTCTCGTTCATTGAGAAATTGTTTTTGTTCGCAGATACGCGCAGTATTCGCACTTGAAGATCTATTCAGAAGCTGAGTACTACAAACTGGAAATAGACGGCTATGAAAGGCAATAATGCTGGTGACTGACTGAATGATCCCTCGTATGGCAGCAACAACCGTCCATTCTCAACGTACAACAGGTCAGCTACTAGTTCCAATTCAATTCAAAAATTTATTCATTCCTCATGACAAAATAAAAGAAAATAATGCACAATTCCGTCAGTTTAATATAAAAAATCTTGTCACAATGATATTTTTGAGAAAAACATAAGGAATCAACTGATTCAAT
This sequence comes from Nilaparvata lugens, assembly GCF_014356525.2. Lineage (NCBI taxonomy): Eukaryota > Metazoa > Arthropoda > Insecta > Hemiptera > Delphacidae > Nilaparvata > Nilaparvata lugens. Next base: position 44,500,674 of record NC_052513.1, on the reverse strand, counting down.
AAGTATTGAAATTTCCGTTCAATGAGTATTGAACTTCATTATATGTATTTTAGATATAATAGTAGTATAGATTATGATTGTAGTGTTAGATGGTTATAGTGACACGAACTAACATAAGAATATTTTTTTATTTGTCCAAGAACAATTACATGATTGCATGAGACATTGTCGTGATAGTTATAATATTCAACTTCATTTTAATATAGTTATATACAATACTAGCCGTCAGGCTCGCTTCGCTCGCCATATCCGTCTAGCCAGGGGGCTCCGCCCCCTGGACCCCCGACTGGATCGTCCAAGGTTGAGATCAGCAGGCTCGCTTTGCTCGCCTGCATTTTTCATTTGAGAATTTTTATCATATGTTAGGACGATCCAGTCGAGGGTTCAGACTAAACTTCTGGCTAAACGGATATGGCAAGCGAAGCGAGCCTGACGGCTAGTAATTTAGTATTCCCAGGAATAGCTCTGATTGAAGAAGCAGTGCCCAATCAATTTTTCCGCGATAAATGCATTTCAATCTTCAACTTGGTGCCAACCTAACAAAGTCAACTCAACTAATGCCAACCTGACAAAATTATTAATTTAGTTACCAGTTAACAACTGTTTCGAAGAGGTACTCTCTCTAGATTATAGTTCTATATTAACTTATGGTATGGACATTTTCAATTATAATTAAGAAAATAAGAAGAATATACATGCTAAAAGACGAATTTTAAACCCTTAAAAACCACCCTTAGATTTGAAATATTGCCAAAAGATTTCTTAGTGCGCCTCTAAAGGGCCAACTGAACATACCTACCAAATTTGAACGTTTTTGGTCCGGTAGATTTTTAGTTCTGCGAGTGAGTGAGTGAGTCAGTCAGTCAGTGAGTGAGTGCCATTTCGCTTTTATATATATATAGATAAGCCATAGTAAAATCAAAGTATACATTTTTTAAAAGTCGTTATACGTTCAACGCAAAGACCTTAAAGAGATATTTAATGCATCTTTAAGGTCTTTGATTCAACGTATTCATTTCTCATAGTACTCTTTCAAGCTGTAAAAGGGATTTTTGACTAGAAAATTGTAAAGCGCATCTTTAAACTTTAAAAACTTCAAAATTTCTCATTTCTAGTGGAAGGTGATTGAAGAGTCTCAAACCTACATTTACATGGCTTCTCAAGGGTTTTGCTAACCGTACTTGTGGTATAGGCAAATTTTCATATAGCTTCTTGTATGGTGTGTGTGGATATTTTTGTTGCTGGCTAGATTTGTTTCCTCAGACTTGACATACAAGCCTACTTGTTTCCAGTAAATTTCATCAAGCATTTTTTGTACTTTGTCGAATGATAGACAAGCAAAGCAACACAAATTTTAATCGAATACTGCCATTATAACGTGGACCTCACTATAGTTGGTTTGTTTTTCATTGCAGTTGAGATTGATCAACTGGTGTGGGGGCGCTCGGGGCAACTGCCTTTTTGGCCAGCTGTACCTAATTACTCCAAATGAAGATGGACATTTTCACAAACTGATCGGTAAGTTATCAACTTCAATCCAATATAATAAATTATTATGATTATTATTAAACGAAAATCCAAATTAAATGCTTTAATTCACCCCGAAGACTTATGCTACTGCAAATATTGACAACAGGGTAAACAGCTAGATGGAAATTCGATGAGCGCTACTATTCAAAAATTATTTGTCAGCCCGGGAAGATAATGATACAAATAATTTTTGATTAGTAGCGCTCATCGAATTTCCGTCTAGCTTATATTTATTTATTCTTATAGCTTTTATCGGCAGAGAGATCCTTTCGGATTTTCTGCCTCGCCGTATTACCCAATTTCATTTCCTATCAACACCCAAGTTTATAGGTTATGTCTTGGGTCCTTCATGTTTTCTCACTAAAAATTTGCACTTTCACTTCCTGAGTTTCTATTTTCCGTCTAGCTGTTTACCCTGTTGTCAATATTTGCAGTAGCCTAGCAGAAGTCTCCGGGTAGCCCAGTCAACGAAGTGTTATAGAGGGAAAAATTTGGAAGACAATTTTTGACCCTCAGTTCTGTTTAGGGTAGTGAGGAGGTAAATATATCAAAAGTCCCCACCCCTACCCCCTGTGCTAAGGGGGTGGGGGTGGTTCAAAGGTACCATTTTTTGGTTTCTCGCATATATAACACAAAAATAATGCATTTTACAGACATGACTATTCCATAAGAAATTAAAGCTCACATTATTTGCTACAATATTGATCTCACAACCTTTTCTATATCTCTTTCTCTTTTCGAGATATCCGCTCTAAAAGATATGACATTTAAAAAAAAAAAAACACATTTTCCTTCAATTTTTTTGCTATTTTTGCTCTTATAACTTTTTGAATATCGATGGGAAAGATCTATGCTGATCATAAGCTTAAATAGAGCATCAAATTCTCTTCAATTCGATGTATAATTTCACAAGTTTACGCACATCCCCACGACTTTTGCAGCAGCTTCAGTGTTGAGTGTGATATCCTCAGTTATGCAAAATCTAAATCATTTATTTGCCAATTATAAAGATAACAATAATAAATAAAACAAATACTTCATACTTATACAGAATAAAAATAAAATTTTAACTTAAAATTTAATTGGCGTTGCCAGCAAAACCTAAGTTTGTGTGCTAGCAACGAGTACCAAAAGATTTCATTTAATTTATCATAAACGTAAAAGATGATTAAACATTTCATTTGAATGGTAGTGATAATAAATTAATAAGTTAAATAATAATAAATGTAGTAATATAATATCTAAAATAAAAATAAACCAATTGAAAAGGAATTAGGAGAGAATGTTTTGAACACAATTTTTGACTTTGCAGCTTTGTTGGGACCAGTTAGGGGGTGAACATTTCAAAAGTCTTCATCCCTGCCCTTTGTGCTAGAGGAATGAGGGTAGTTTAGAAGATGAATTTTACAATATTTTGCTTTCACGCTCATATCTTGGAAAAAATGCGTTCAACCGACATGACTAACTATTCAGAAATAAAGCTTGATGAATTCCCTACAATATTTGTTCTTTGGTGATTTGTGATATCTCCAACAGTTTTCGAGATATACGCTTTTAAAAGTCTAGGTGCCGGTTGCGCAACATCAGGTTAAATTTTAACCGTGATTAATTTCACGAGAACCAATCAGAAAAGCCGTCTTATCAAGAAGGCCTTCTCTGATTGGTTCTCGTGAAATTAATCTCGGTTAAAATTTAACCGGCTGTTGAGCAACCGGGCCTAGAATTGTTAAAATAACAGCTTTTTCCTATTTTTTGATGTTTCAGGGCCTACAAATCTCCAACAATGCATCGTAAAAATGAATGCTCACGATAGATTTGTAGAGCTTTGTTTTCTCTTTTTATTTTATCTATTATTTTACTACTTAACGTTTTCCTTCTATTGTTATAGCAGATTCAATGTGGGGGTGAAATTTTAATTTTGAAACAATTGACCACTTGACAATGAAATTTGAGTCTGGAACATCTGGTACACAATTTTTGACTTTGTAGCTTAATGAAGACTAGTTGGGAGGTAAACATAGCCAAAATACGCATCTCTAGCCCGTCTATAGGAGTTGTGGAACTGCTAAGTTGACACTTGTTGCAGAGTTAAAAATTTCACCCCCACATTGAATCTGCTATAACAATAGAAGGAAAACATTAAGTAGTGAAATAATACAATGTAAGTCTACTGTGCAATCTTTACCATGTCATCACATAAAAAGAAATTTAATTATATGGTATTCTATTGTGTTTTACTGTGTTGTATTGTGGTTTACTGTGTTATATTTTATTGTATTGTTTTATGGTGTTTAATTGTATTGTATTGATGAATTTCCAGAACCGACGCCCAATCAAGGACAGAAAAGCTGTGAGAGTAGCAGCCCGCCTCAGGCCGAGGTTTGAGGGTGCGCTGGAAGCCGCCAAACAGTTCATGTGAGTTACATTCATACATTTTACACTAAAATATATCTCGTTAATCCGCCTTATCTATGTTAATCGAGAACGTCTTGACAACACTTCTGAAGTGGGTCCACTTTATAATGGTAGTGATGATTGATTGATTTTTATTTTGTGCTAGGTCTAGACAGACCCATTGCACATTAAAACATTTTACAACAGAAATTATAAGTATCGTGAAAAATAATAATACAGAATATAATGATATTCTGTATAATAATACATAGTATAATTCATGCCAAAATATAGATAGGAGAACAGTGTTGCCGAGTCTCTGCCTTGCTCTAGAGAATAACTGAAACCGGTATATCTGAAGTAATATTAACCGTTCTTTCTTGTTCAAAATAATCAATCACATTTGAGTCGTCAAGGAAAACATTTTTCAATGATTTGATGATGAGCTTTCAAAATTGAGATTGAATATTTTGTTAATTATATTCCTACATTGTTGAAAAACGATCTGGGAACATTGTGGAGCTAGAAAAGGATAGTGCTATCTTACTTACTTACTCCTCAGCTCTACAGGTCGCTACAACCCTTGGCCTCCCTCACAAAGCCTCTCCATCTCTCCCGATCGACTGCCTGCCTTTTCCAGTTTCGAACTCCAAGCGTTCTCAAATCATGCTCAACGTCATCTGTCCATCTATTCCTTGGCCTTCCTTTTCTTCTTCTATTATAATATATTCTTTCCCTCCATATACATTTGGCAATCCTTTCATCACCCATTCTCACCAAGTGCCCCATCCACCTAATCCTGCCAGCTTTAATAAATCGGACGATGTCTTCACTCCCCGGAAGCGCTCGATTTCGCTATTTTTTCTCCTCCAAATTCCTGTTAATAACATTTCTTTCAAAGATTCTAAGCCTTTCTATGTCCCCAGCAGTGAGTGCCCAAGTCTCAGAGCCATAACATACTACAGGCCTGACTAATTTCTTATATAATTTCATTTTTGTATCACTGGACAATTGTCGATCTATATAATATATAAAAGCGAAATGGCACTCACTCACTGACTGACTGACTGACTGACTCACTCACTCACTCACTCACTCGCAGAACTAAAAATCTACCGGACCAAAAACGTTCAAATTTGGTAGGTATGTTCAGTTGGCCCTTTAGAGGCGCACTAAGAAATCTTTTGGCAATATTTTAACTCTAAGGGTGGTTTTTAAGGGTTTAAAGTTCGTCTTTTAGCATGTATATTCTTCTTCTCCCAATCTCTTAATTATAATTGAAATTTCCATATCATATATCATATGTTACTATAGAGCTATAATCTAGGTAGAGTACCTCTTCGAAACAGTTGTTAGCTGGCAACTAAATTAATAATTTTGTCAGGTTGGCATTAAGTTGAGATGACTTTGTTAGGTTGGCACAAGTTGAAGATTTAAATGCATTTTCGCGGAAAAATTGATTGGCACTGCTACTTCAATCCTGGAAATATTATATTACTAGCCGTCAGGCTTGCTTCGCTCGCCATATCCGTTTAGCCAGACGTTTAGTCTGGACCCCCGACTGGATTGTCCTAGCATATGATAAAAATGCTCAAATGAAAAATGCAGGCGAGCGAAGCGAGCCTGCTGATCTCATTCTTGGACGATCCAGTCGGGGGTCCAGGGGGCGGAGCCCCCTGGCTAGACGGATATGGCGAGCGAAGCGAGCCTGTCGGCTAGTACTTGTATAATTTCAAACTAGCATAGAACGACCTGTTACCTGCTATGATTCGATTACTTATCTCAGCTGTGACTCTGCCACTACTCGCCACAAGCGTTCCTAGGTTTACAAAGTCGTCCACCTGCTGAAATGTGTAGTGGCCAATTTTCATGTTGCTAGCACACCCTCTTACCACTGCTGGTGACACTCGTAAATACTTTGTTTTGGCCTCATTTATCTTCAGCCTCATTGGCTTACCATTATTTACCAATAACGTGAAGGCTTCTCTCAGTGCTAGCACAGTTCTTGCTATTATGACCAGAGGTTAGCGCTATCTGCTTCGTCGAATGATAGCAACACAATTGTTAATCAAACACAGCCATTATAGGTGGATCACACTATCATTTATCAAAACAAATAAATGTATAATAACAATATAATAGTAGTTCTGTGAACAGTAGACCTCATGCAGTATTCTCATCCACAAGTACCTGATTGAAACTGTAGACCTTATGGAAATACAGCAATAGACTGGCTTCTCCACACATCTGTTTAATCACTTGTCAGCTGATTTATGATGAATAATTCTATAGTCTGATTTTACTCTAATATTGGCGTATGAAGGAGGCTCCTTTTTCTTTTTATATTGTCCTTGAAATGCAAAATTTCCAAAAACCTTGTATATACGTCGACGCGCAATTAAAAAAGGAACATACCTGTCAAATTTCATGAAAATCTATTACCGCGTTTCGCCGTAAATGCGCAACATATAAACATTAAGAGAAATGCCAAACCGTCGACTTGAATCTTAGACCTCACTTCGCTCGGTCAATAACAATATATTTCTTCGGGATGAAAAAATACAAAAACTGTATCGTGACTACTGCTTTCAAATTGTGCCTATGTTCTTACATTATTTTCCTCATATCAATTTGGTTTTGTTAGAAGTTACCAAATTTATCTTTATTCGTTGATTGCTAACACGTTTCTCATGACAAAATTTTGAATACTTGGGTGGGGCGTGTCTTGTCTCGGCCAATGGCAGTCGAGCTCCAACTTCATTGGTCTGAACCAATCAATCAATCATAATTATTTATTCATAAAATGTAGAAGTACATTGAATATTGTCACATTACACATGTTGTCACATTAAACAGAGAAAATTAAAAGAAAAACCAACACACAAATACAGTCAATGTAGAAATCGCATAAAATTAATTCTGACAAATTCCTGAAAGGAGTACAAAGACTTTCCCACCAGATAGTCCTTCAGATGAGCTTTAAAACATCTTATATTTTAACCCTTAGAGTACTAACGAGACAATATGTCCCAGCAGAAATGGCCAACCTAAGACATTATGTCCCAATAGAAGTTCATCGGATCCCAGTGGGTGAATAGATCATCTAAACTACACAGCAATGCATCCCAGCGGTAGTCTAGGGTCTATTCTGTGAAATACATCAACTGTTTAGAACCATCTGATGGCCATATTAATGTGAATTGAAGTTTTATGCTCTCATGCATGTGTCAGATGCTGGTTTTGTGCGTTAATAAAGCTGTTCTAATATGATTTGCAGTGTCATTTTGAGTTTAAAGTAAGTGAATAACTTTATATAATGTCAATAATATCATGTGAAATTGAAATTGCAAAGCTATTTACTAAATTTTATTCATTTTGTCATGTTATTTTTGTATTGAAACACATTATCCCAATAAAAATTGATTTGGTATTTGACGGGAAAAGCTTCATAGACCCTATTTGGTAGTCTAAGGGTTTTAAAACATCTTTTATTTAATTTTTATATTCAATCGTTGCACTCAACCCACACTTCTTATATTCTGCTGTTCAATATTGAATCTTAGGTTTATGAGGAGTTGAGGATCGATGAGGGGGTGGAGGAGGAGAGGGTGATTGAGGAGAAGATGGAGGAGAAGAGGCTGTATATTCGACAGAGGCTGGCTCAAACAGCACTCTGGTTTGTGGACTGTATCAATTACATCGAGAACTTTTTGGGTTGTCTGGCGTCGGGTAGCAAGTTGAACAATTAAAATAGCTAAGTGCACAATAACATAGGCCTACCTTCATGTCCAAATCCTCCTTGCTTCCAGGATCCCGGGTCCAGATCACGATATGAGACGAGACGACACTTGTAATAAATCACAATAAATAATCAATAGATCACTTTGCAAAAATCGACATTACGAGAAGTGAGCTGTTTGATTGGCTGTCAATCGGCAACTGGCTGCGATTATGCTATGCGCATCACCGTATAATTGCCCCCTCCACCACACAACGCCAGACAATAAAGGGGAACATTCATATAACGTCCGAACAGAGGCTGTATGAGGAATGGGTGCATCATCTTGTGACAATGCCAAACATCACCCTCAAACAATTCATGAGTTGAGGATCGAAGAGTGGATGGAGGAGGAGAGGGTGGTTGAGGAGAAGATGGAGGAGGAAAGGCTGTATGAGGGAGGAATGGGTGCATCATCTTGTGGCAATGCCAAGCATCACCCTCCAACAATTCATGAGTTGGGAGGATTGAAGTGAGTACTGTTTCAATGAATACATTCTCATTATCAACACAATATAATTAGCCCCGGTTGCACAAAGGTCCGTCAACTTTTCATTATTGAATTCCATTAGACAAACCTTCCTCTCAGAAAAACCATCTCTGATTGGATCCCGTGGCATTACTTTACTTTTTTGCTGAGGGTGATGCCCACATGAGCTCTAGGCTTGAGCGTGGGGATTATTTGGCGGATGTTGAATGGACCTACAGTTTTAGGTGGGTTCCGAACCGCCGGGAAGTGATTTTACAACTCGTGTTCATAAAAATGTGGATGTGACAAAAATAAGACCGTGTTTTTCTCAATTATTATTATGTGAACAATTCCACAATATCAATAAATTCTCATTCAACAAATATTCAGAGGAGTAGGCTCAAGCGGTCACCCTTCCAGGGGGATTAGCAGGTGCATGATTCTTAACTTATCTAAGCTTAACTTTATTTCACTTGATCGTCATATTATGAAACTGCACCAAGAATGCGACTCTCCTGCAGTATATGCCACGTCAAAAGCGCTAGTCACATTTAATCGGGATTAAAAGTTAACAGACTATTGTGCGACCGGGGGTTGTTTTTATAATATGTTCTTCTTCTTCTACACAGACAGGTGCGTGCATACTTATGCGCCACGAACACACGTATTTCACTGATTCTATTCGTATTACAACTGTATTTGTACAGAACAGTAAGGTGTGGGCCGTCCACTGGAACCGATTTCGTCCGAACTAGCATCGGCCGAAAACTACCGAACGATCCCCCTACAAAGAAAGCTATAGATGCTCATCCATTGCAACAGGTTGTTCATACGTCCGTGCACGGCCGATCAAGTTTTTGTGGGATTTTCCGGCTCTATCCTTCCGAAGTCGAGCTGAGACAACATCATCCTAACCTCAAAATTGTTTCACAGTCTTGTCTTTTTTTGTTTTTTGAACTTGTTCTGTTTTATAAATCTTTTTTATTATCTTTGTGAGTTAACACACACAGAAGAATGACTTTCTCTACTAACTAGCTTGCCACTTCACTTTCTGGCATCCAGCCAACTACTGGACTAGACTGACTAGAACGGTTCCAATGGACGACCGTGCTCGGCCGAATTAAAGGCCGGCAGATTCGTCCGATCCAACGGCCGAACGGATCGGTTGAATACGGTTCCAGTGGAAGGTTACCCTGAGGCTCAACTCACACTAACCTCGATAAAATCGTACGACTCCAGTCGAGGATACTCCTGTCTATCGACCTTATGACTATCTTGCTCATTGTCACTACTTCAGTTCCATGGTACTCTATTTCCAACCTCACATTATTAAAAATGTGATATAAAATTTCTCATTCTGCGCATGTAACAAGTTTTATAATAATTATTATGAATATATTGTATTATCTAATTCCTATTATTGTATTATCTAAAATGATAAAACATCACTTTCATCACTTGGAGTGATCCGTGGTCTAGTGGATAGAGTGCTTGCGTAGCAGCATAGAGATCCCGGGTTCAAACCCTCTCACAACCAAAAGTTTTTTAACCAGATCACTCCTGTGTTATCGGATAGGCACGTTAAACTGTCGGTTCCGGCTGAAGTATGACAGTCGTAAGGCCCATTGATGGCTTAAATTATATATTCAGGCGGTGGGACCTTCCCGCAAGGGACTCCCCACCAACAAAAGCCATACGAATTTACTTTTTTATCACTTTCATAAAACATAACCTCACTTTCATTAAAAATGCACGGTACTATGCAACTCAAGTCGAGGCTCGACCAGCATGTCGAGTCGACGCTCGACCCAGTTTCACAGTCGTGACGTCGCGGAGACTAGAATCGACTGGTCTGAGTGACACCATTTGAAAACACATGCTCCGTCGAGAAGAGACTAGAGTCGTAGTCTCTTCTCGACTTGAGTCGCGTAAGTGTGAGTTGAGCCTTTGTGCTTTCAAGTATGTAAAGCGGGTTATCCACTATCCACAGTTTGTACCAACTACTTTGGATCTTTCACCACTCACGTGCCGGTTGGTTCGACAAACATCACCAACACAACATTAGGGCTGTGTGGTAGAGAGGACCTGGAGTCCTAACTTCGACCTAATAGAAGCATATAATCAATCAATTCTCACTCACTTTTCAAATCGAACCTTACGGCTGACCTTGCGTGGTCATTTGAACAATTATTATAATTTAATCAATCAGACTTCCGGCAGTATTAGCCCCGCCCACAACAATCCCGTTCACGGTCCTCAAGTCGGACAACAATATCGGGTGGTGAATGGCCCGCTTAAGATTGTTTTTACTTTCCTTGCCCTATTACCATAGGTAAGGAAAGTATTGGTCTCCGAAAAAAATTAAGGTACCCCAATTTCTAAATTTCTATACGTTTCAAGGTCCCCTGAGTCCAAAAAACTGGTTTTTGGGAATTGGTCTGTATGTGTGTTGGTGTGTGTGTGTGTGTGTGTGTGTGTGTGTGTGTGTGTATGAGTGTATGTGCGTCTGTGTACACGATATCTCATCTCCCAATTAGCGGAATGCCTTGAAATTTGGAAATAAAGGTCCTTACACTATAAGGATTCGACACGAACAATTTCGATCAAATGCAATTCAAGATGGCGGCTAAAATGGCGAAAATGTTGTCAAAAACAGGGTTTTCCGCGATTTTCTCGAAATCGACTCCAACGATTTTCATTAAATTTATACCTAAAATAGTCATTGATAAGCTCTATCAACTGCCACAAGTCCCATATCTGTAAAAATTTCAGGAGCACCGCCCCATCTATGCAAAGTTTAATTTAGATTCCCAATTATCAGGCTTCAGAGACAATTTAAACAAATAATTTCAAGTGGAAAAGATTGAGCATAAAAATCTTTACAATTAATGTTCAGTAAAATTTTCACCTAACATTGAAAATAAGCTAGAAATACGAGAAAATGTGATTATCCAATTGCAAACTGTTGGCAACTGTTGATTGTATTAAATCATTCACTATGAAGAGATAGCAGACTTCGTGTGTCTGCAGCGCTATAATTGTCCTGTCACCAGCTGGCTCTGATCTTACAATAGTAGACTTGAGATGCGCGTAAACACTAGCGTCAGTTGATCAATTTTCATAACGGCAAGGAAAGTTGTGTGAGTGCGCCACACCAGATTTTTATTTGTTCCTTAAACATATTCATAGAATCCATAGCTATGAAACGATTTATCTGTTCAATGAATTTGGCAGCATGGCATGATTCTAAACCGGCCAGAATTTTATTTTATGCGGATAGCACTATCTCTTTATCGCTTTGCTCTTTTGCCAGATCGTCTTTTAACAATGTAGAATAATTATAATTAAATATCAAAATATTCATCTCATTTATGAAAATTCATTATGAATTATTGAAAAATATAATTTCTTGTCTAATAAAATATAATTGATTATTTTAAACGAGAATGAACAGTTAATATTACATCAATAAACCTGTATCAGCTACCGCCTATAAAAGGAATTGACAAGACAGAGGATCGGCAACGTTGTTCTCCTATCTCTCTCCACTGCCATTATAACGTGGACCTCACTATACACTCTACTTTTTTAAACCTTTAGCTATTTATTTTTTTATTGCGGACGATGTCCACAGCTTTTTGCTTTTGAGTGGGTGACTTATAGTGCAGTGTGATAATTTTATGAGATGATCAAACGTCCATGCCTTCGTTGGGATTCGAACCCAAACGATCTGGTAGCACTTTAGTGAAACGCCTTTGTCCTCTCAGCTATTCTATAGTGAGGTTCACGTTATAATGGCAATGTTAGAAGATAGGTGAACAACGTTGCCGATCCTCCGTCTTGTAAATGACTTCTATAGACGGTAGCTGTTACAGGTTTATTGATGTAATATTAACTGTTTGAGTGTGTTAAATAAATGAATAAATTGAAATGGAAATTAAAAATTGTTAATTCTCGTTTCAAATTAATTATATTTTTCAATAATTTCATAATGAATTTCCATAATAAAGATGAAATATTTTGTTAATTATGTATTAATTCTACATTGTTGAAATTCGATCTGGCAACAGAGAAAAAGAAAGAGATAGCGCTATCGGCTTTGTTGAATGATAGACAAGGATAGCAATACCATTGCTAATCAAACACTGCCATTATAACGTGAACCTCACTATAGTCATCTTTGCATTAAGGTGCCGGTAGGCTATTTCTTAATTTGTGGTGTTGAAAAAATTTCTAAAAAATTGGATAAGGAGTTTTATTGACTATACTGTAAGTTAGTATCTCGTTCATAAATAAGTGACCGAGCGAAGTGAGGTCTAAGATTTAAGTCGTCGGTTTGGCATTTCTCTTAATGTTTAAATGTTTATATGTTTTTATGTTGCGCATTTACGGCGAAACGCGGTAATAGATTTTCATGAAATTTGACAGGTATGTCCCTTTTTAAATTGCGCGTCGACGTATATACAAGGTTTTTGGAAATTTCGCATTTAAATGATAATATAAAAGGAAAAAGGAGCCTCCTTCATACGCCAATATTGGATTAAAATTGAACCGGTGATTTGAAAAATGGTATAAGTCCATAAAGCCCAATTTTTCAGGAGACACAAAAAACTCTCTATCTTCTATATTTTCATCTGGATTTTTAAACGTTATATACAAAAGCTATTAGTTGCAATAATATGCATAATACTATTCAGTCAAATTTTCAAAAAAAAAATTTCATTTCTCCAATAAATAACCAAAAAAGGCCAAAAACTTATACCCCTTTTTACAATCAATTTGATTTTTGAGTATTGTGAGCATTGAAATGATTTAAGACATGCAAAATTATTTAAATAATATACATTTATTTGAAGAAATCATTAATCAGAGATGAAAAATTGTTATCAATATAATTTTACTCTTCTCTCCTCCCCTATTTATTGTCACTTTCACCTTGATTGGCCATTGTGATTGGCCATTGCATGAGCGAGTCATAAAATGCTTTGTGCTAATCAGGGATGTATTTTAAAAGTTTTCTTACATCCTCCACCTTTTGTTATTCAGAGGAATCATTCCTGTGTACGCTTTCTCTTCAATTCGTGGAAGTGAGAGGATGACATTGTTTTTCTGAAGTTTGAAGCAGTTGTCAGTAATGCCTCCAATGAAACTGCTTGCTTGAATATATCTTGCGTTCATATAAATCAGTATTTCTCACACCCCTTTTACGCTTAGGTAGAGAAACGTCATTTTCACTATCATAACAGTCAGATAAAATTTTGGAAAATGAAAATATTATTATAACGAAGCCAAAGAAGAATAGAGACCAACAATATTGAACAGATCACTGGACTGACTAAAAACTGAAAAGAAAATATGAGTGTAGAAAGATGGCAGTGTTGGCCGTCGTAGACGATAACAGTAATCAGCTGACTGCAAACAGCCGTGTTGACTGTAAAAACGATACAAGTCCTGGACTGATACCCTTCTTCAAATCAACGTAGAATATGAATGGCTATAACTTCCGTTTGGTTCTATGGACTAATATCCTTTTTACACTAATCGAAAGGTCTATCTTAATAAAACAAAATGGCTACCATAACTCATTTTGACAAAAAATTGGACTAATACCCTTTTTACAAACAGAGGTTCAATTAGACTATAGAATTATTCATCATAAATCAGCTGACAAGTGATTACACAGATGTGTGGAGAAGCCAGTCTATTGCTGTATTTCCATAAGGTTTATAGTTTCAGTCAGGTACTTATGGATGAGAATGCTGCGTGAGGTCTACTGTTCACAGAACTACTAGTAATAACAAATTTAGAAAAAATCGATACAAGTATTATTTACGGGTATATTCATTTTGTGATCATACTGCCATTATGTCACAATATTATCTCCTTTATTTGAACCTAAAAACATATATAGCTGTAATATCTTACTAATATTGAAAATACCAACAAATGAAAATTATACAATTAGTTTTATTGTCTTATGGGTTATAAGTTAAGTTGGAATATCATGAATAAGGTAAGTCGATATTGCTTTGGGACATGCCAAGGATTGCAGCGTCACTTAGGGATCTCATCAAAGCTGCAGCTGCTGAATTGAAGATAAATGTGAGTACAAAACATGATGACAAAATTATTGAGTAAGCTATTTGATCTTGTAACGATATTTTTAATTTGTATAATTCTTTTTTTATTGCCTTGGTTCCCAAAACCGTCAAACTATAATTCACTATCCGATTTGTTGGCCAACAATTGAATAATATTTTGAAAGAATCCTTCTTTTCACAATATGCTTCTCTGATTGGTTCTTGTTGATTTAATCTTGATTAAAATTTAACAGGTTTTAGTGCAACCGTCTGACAAGGTTCATGTAGGCCTATATATATTTTTACTTTCCTTGCCCTATTACCACAGGTAAGGAAAGTACTGTATTGCTTTCCGAAAAAAATTAAGGTACAAATTTCTATACGTTTCAAGGTCCCCTGAGTCCAAAAAAGTGGTTTTTGGGTATTGGTCTATGTGTGTGTGTGAGTGTATGTGCGTCTGTGTACACCATATCTCATTTCCCAATTAACGGAATGACTTGATATGACTTGGCTAAAATGGCGAAAATGTTGTCAAAAAAGGGTTTTTCGCAATTTTCTCGAAAACAGCTCCAACGATTTTGATTAAATTCATACCTAAAATTTTAATTGATAAGCTCTATCAACTGCCACAAGTTCCATATCTGTAAAAATTTCAGGTGCTCCGTCCCATCTATGCAAAGTTTGCTTTTAAGATTCTCAATTATCAGGCTTCAGATACAATTTGAACAACAAATTTCAAGTGGAAAAGATTGAGCATGAAAATCTCTACAATTAATGTTCAGTAACATTTTCACCTAAAATTAAAAATAAGCTCTAAATTCCAGAAAATGTGATTATTCAATTGCAAATTATTGTTGATTCTATTAAATCATTCACTATGAAGAGATAGCAGACTTCGTGTGCCTCCAGCGTTATTGTCCTGTCACCAGCTGGCTCAAATCTTAGAATAGTATACTTGAGATGCGCGTGAACACTAGCGTCAGGTGATCAATTTTCATAACGGCAAGGGAAGTTGTGAGAGTGTGCCACACCAGATTTTTTTACATGCTTCCTTGAGCTTTTTGTTTGTGCGTGGGTAATGGGAAGTGCGAGGGATTGTTATGAGATGATCAAACGTCCATGCCTATTCGATGGGATTCGGCGGGATTCGAACCCGTGACCTGGTAGCACTACCAGACTGAGGCCCAAAAGCTGGTTGAATTTTAACCGTGATTAATTTCACGAGAACCAATCAGAGAAGGCCTTTTTGATAAGACGGCTTCTCGTGGAATTAATCACGGATAAAATTTAACCGGCTTTTGTGCAACTGGCACTGAAGGGTGCAACGCCTTAGCAAACTCGGCTATCTGGCCGGAAATATTTCTGGAAATGTTTATGACCAATAAAATATCTACGGAATTTATTTGAAAAGATTATTAAAAATAATTCTATAGTTCCCTTTTTTAAAAATCATTTTCAACTTACAAATCCAGTAGCCTTCATGAAATACGTTGGGCTATTAGAAATTACAAAGTTAGATTTCCCAAATCTACAAATCCTCATGACGAATACACCTTTATTCAAGTATTTAATACAAATACTTAGAAATTGTCAAAACCACAGATTTATTGATAGTTAGAAAGACCGGTTTCGGTTGCTACACCATTGTTTATCAGAGTATTTTTGACAATTTCTTAGTCTTTTTCATTCAATATTGTTGTTTTGCTTAGTATGATTACCACAACAACATAAGGCTTGTGCGTGGTGTGTAATGAAAAGAAAAATAATGAGAGATGAGTGGACCTACAGCTTTAGGTGGGCTCTGAACCACCGGGAAGCGATTTTTAAACTCGTAAAAGGTATTTAGAGGAGTTTTGGTTTTTAAAGTTTTCAGCGCGACCTAAACACCAATCGCTTTCCTAAGCTACTATCATTCTTTATTATTGAATAAAAATTCAAATCAAAGTTAAATGCTGTGAATTAGATAGAAATTAGTGGATAGCAATTATTCTTTCTTATTTTTGCCATTCTATCCTTTCGTAGAATTATAATTAACTTTTTCTCTTTTCTGAAATATATTATTTATTCAAAGTATTTTGCTTGATACCGGTACTGTAATTGGTCTAATTCATTAATACACATAGGCCTAGGTTGTTGTTTGTCTATGAATTGGGGTTTTTTAATCAACTTTGATCGCGAATCAGTGCTAATTTTGAATCATTTTAGCTTAAAAATCACTTAAACAGCCTTATTTATTCATAATAAAAATTAATTATTGCATTATGCCGTATCGTAATAAACATTGAAATTTCATTTGCATTATGGCTGCCGTTATGAAAGTCGGTTTTCGGTAACATTTTTCATTTCTAATGAATTAATCAACAAATTAATTCACATCCCTTAAAACGCACTTTAAAATCTATTAAAATATCAGTAATTCCTATTTTCAATTTTTAAAACGTATTTGGAACTCAAATTGCGTTTATTTCAAGTTTTCATGTGTTGAATAATATTTTGACATTTTCGGGATTTTAATCGAATAAATATTTGACCATCTTGGTAACTTGTAGGACCTTCGGTTCTTTTGTTCAGTTGTCAAGAATTTGGCTTGAAGCCGGCCATTGGCTGAGAAGCCTAGCTCACTTTGTTTGGAGCGCTGTGATTGGTTGTTTGTTTGATTGGGGATTTAGATACTGAACTGACTCAGGTAGTCAAGAGATCGTGCAGTCTGAGACGTGATAGCTTAGTGGTAGCTGGTTCTGATATCGTGTCCTACTAATTTTGATCAATTGATATATTAGAATTACAGTTTATTATCAATGTGTGCGTGAATTTTGAAGCTATTTCCATGTTATTATTAGTGATGTAATTGATTTTCCGGCTGTGTGTTAGTTTTGTGTAAAATTTTAATGTGATGTGTCAAGTGATGAGCCTCAAGACCGTGACAGGTAGGATCTTGTTTTTCATAACTCATATTCATCCAATTATTTGTGAAAAATAATTTTATTATCATTGATATTGATTGTAGATAAAATGTTTATGCCATATCTCATCATTCACTCACTCCATTTTTTATAACCTAGTTACTAAGCTAACGTACGATTTCAGAATGATTCGAGTTGTATAGAGATAGGCGTGCTGTTCTAGTTTATTTGCACTAGATCTCGCTATTAATAATCTAAAAATACATTGAATAATAATCAATTTTTTTAATGTTTTACTCTCAATTTGAAATCTTATTGAGCTAGCTGCAAATAACTGGATCAGTTCAGGACAACATCTCTTCGAAATATCTGAAATCGTACTCGATGTTTAATTATATAATAAAAATTCTAACATTAATTTTAGCAGATATAGGGATTTTATTTGTGAGTTACATGGATATATCTTTGTATTTTGGAGGTTTTATGAAGATTTTTTGGGTTTTTGTGGGTTGAGGTTTTTCATATTTCATTCATACTGTCAGCAATCCATAGGAAATAACATAGGTATTTTGATCCAACCAATTATGACAGATAAATGTGAATCTCACTGTAGTATCGACGCCATGACGTAGATATGCGTGAATTTGATTTTGAACGTTCAGTGCCACAGCCATACTGATAATAGTTTCTCCTGTTGATGCTAGTTGAAGTTAATTTGCTACGATTGAAATAATATCAATAAACTGGAATTTTGTTTGTATTTATCAATTTTATAGATTGTATAATCAAATTTTTAATGTCTGTGTTATGAATTATGACTAAAATTGAAGGAATATTAGTCAAATTATGTAGGTCAATTTAGTTCCGTCATGTTGGCAATCCTTCACTGGAATCTTTTTCGTCAGTTCCCAGTTCGTGTACTGTCTTGTTTGTCAACAATAGTCGGCTACTCGGCTTTTGGGATAATTTATTGTTAATTTCTTTCAAGTTTCCGTGATATTATATGCAATTCTTAAGTATTTTTGTTCAAAAAAAGGCTTTTCAACATAATTTAATAGTTTCTCATTTTGTGAATGTGCTATTAGTATCTGACTTGACTAACAACTTGCTCGCAACGATGGACTGATGTGCTCAAACTTTGATTGTGATAATAATTATTATCGTTTTATCTACATTTGAGGTAAAATACATTTTGAAATTCACTTTTCGTTACTTATATTCATTATATTTCAGATAGTTTTTGACCATTAATTCCTTATTCTATCCATGCATTTACAAATGTTCAATAGCTGGTTAGCGGATAGGTGATCGTATTCAACAGGTTTTCCACTTTCTTCTTGTTTAATTTTGATACAAATCTTATTCTTCTTTAATAACAAAGTATGAATTTACATTTTTATAATATTCTATAGGGTTGAATTTAATTCTACGTTTTTTAGCCAATTGAAGTTTTTAATGTTGAAAAGGTACAAGTTGTGTAGCCTATCAGTTAATCTAACCTATGAATTTGCGTAGACCATTTATTGCCTACATTAGGAGTGTTGTGTTACTAATATTTCTGTTAATTATCAGTTCCAATTATTACTAGTTTTATTTTATATAGAATCACGGATAATTTGTTTATAATTGTGGCAAACTTGTTTGATACCGGTATGTGTGATTAATTTCGGGATTTTTGATGAGATCGTATACCGGTACTGTATTAAATTTGAAGTTCTGCGTTACATTAATAACAACGTCTATTATTTCTGATTATTTCTAATCATGCCTACCACTAATTTTTTTTATTTTGATTGGCGGATAATTTATTTATAATCTGCGGCTAATAAGTTCGATAATATTATTATTTACAACCATAATGTTGTAAATTTTATTAGCTTGTACACGTATTACTAATAGGAATCGTTCGAGCAACGTGATAAGTTATGAAATGAATATTGATTAATCTTCTTACATCTTATTCTGATAATTTAGCTGTTCTAATTTCATAGAACATATTGCCGGTCTTTTCCGAAAAGCCTTCTCTAATAATTTGTTCTTGTGAAATTATCGATGGTTAAAATTTAACCGGCTTTTGTGCAACCGGGCCTTGAGAGTTTGTTCACACATAGAGTTTGAGCGGTCATGCGTTCCGAGTTCCAGCGTTCTTAGAAGGGTATAGATGTATTTTATTAAATAGATATCTTGATAATAATTTATACTTGTATCCTAAGACTGCTGACCACTTTCCGTTTGCACACAGCACCCTTCACTGTTGAGTCATTGATAGGTTATGAAACATCCTGGCGTAGTTTAGGCCTACAATCTTTTGAAATGATTTCATCTTTATTGAAATTGAAACCATTATTATAGTATTGGTTTTGAAACTGGTTTCTCAATTTCCATATTATTCTATTTTACAAGATTCACATCTAAGCCTTACGCAAACCAATGCGATTCGCTGACTGCAAAAGAAAACATTTCAACCATTCAACAACGGCTTAATAATGATCCCTTAATTAATTCCTTAATTCCTCCTTCTACATCCATGACCAGGGAACTGGATAGATGGCGTCGAATGGTAAGATGACAGGTCAAACTATATTGTCCTTGTGAGCATTAAAATACTCATTGACTGAGTAGAATGGGTTCCTCTTCAGCCAGATCTCAACTCGGTTTTTAAAAGCAATACCCTGCAGGTTCTTCACACCAACAGGCAGGTCATTGTATAGGCGCAGTGCAAATATTGGGAAGGTGTCTTTTCTCTTGTTGGTTCTGCAGCGCGGTATGTCAATGTCAAGTCTCCTCCTTGTAGCGTGCACATGACGATCAGCCCTCAGCACATGACTGCCCTCGGTGTCCTTAACATGCAGCAGACTCAACAGTATGTACTGGTTGAATACCGTAAGGATGCCCAGGTCAATGAAGATAGGCCTACAGTGCTCACGATGCCCTGCTGAGGTGATCACTCGAAGTGCTTTCTTCTGGAGCATCAGCACACTCTTGCAGCCCGCTGCATGCCCCCACAGCAGGAGTCCATACAGCAGATGGGAATGGAAAAGGGCAAAGTATACCATCACCATATCTTTCCTGCTGAGAAGGGCTCTGAGTCTACGCAGCAAGTAGATTACTCGTGCCAGCCTGGTGCATACTCCATCAATATGGCCTGCCCATGTCAATTTTGAGTCAATGACAAATCCCAGGAGTTTCACCACTGATTTAAGCCTATCCCGCTCCCGTCGGCGTCATGCGAATCGCAGTGGTGTGCGCACAAGGTTCTGTATATTTCTGTACGTTTTTATCTTGATACATTATTCTCCTATCAGTGAGTTGCATTCGGCTAGGCACACACCAGTGAAGACAAGACATGATCAGACAAGTTTAGTCACATTGTTGCTTATGATGCAACTCACACTGATAAGTCATTGCAATTAGACATGTCTTTAATAAGCAACTATTTAAAATATTATGACTGAACGTGTCTGATCACGTCTTGTCTTGTCTTGACTAACCGGTGTACGCCAAGCCTAACATGCGCGTAATTTTAATAAATGAGGTATCCTTGAAAACTTTTCGTCTCTTGTAAATTTTCTGTAAAGTTAACGATTTTCGTGAAATTTGCAATCAAAATTTTGAAAATTTACATAGAAATGTTTTCAGTTTTTTTAAAGTTGAGTCTTTATAGCATAAATATTCATGCCAAATTTCAGATCAATACATCATTTCGTTCTTGAGATAAAACTTCTCAAGTGAAAAAAAAAACAAAATGGCAGCTATAAGAATAACCGCTGAGTTTTGGACACTTAAAATACGACATTTGCAGTCTCCTATCATCCAGGAACAACACCCTAAAATTTTCGACACCTCTTATGAAACATCCTGTATATAAAAATGAATGTCTGTTTGTGTGTTAGTTTGTTTGTTCCCTATAGACTGGAAAACTACTTGACAAAACGGCAAGAAACTTTGGGAATATGTTGTGTGAATATTGGGGATGGTTTCTGACCAGAAATTTTAATAGGGGGGCTAATAATAATTATATATTAATCCATTTTACAGACCTATGTTTTCGAAATATTGTCGGCCGAGCGGCTAACGTAGAACGGGAAGATCATCATGTTGTGATTTCACCATCTAAACTTACCAGCTGTAATAAACACTTGTCTTCACTGGTGTGCGCCTAGCCTAATGCAACTCACTGATAGGAGAATAATGTATCAAGATAAAACGTACAGAAATATACAGAACCTTGTGCGCACACCACTGCGATTCGCATGACGCCGACGGGAGCGGGATCATTATTAAGCCGTTGTTGAATGGTTGAAATGTTTTCCGTTGCAGTCAGCGAATCGCATTGGTTTGCGTAAGGCTTAGATGTGAATCTTGTAAAATAGAATAATATGGAAATTGAGAAACCAGTTTCAAAACCAATACTATAATAATGGTTTCAATTTCAATAAAGATGTAATCATTTGAAAAGATTGTAGGCCTAAACTACGCCAGGATGTTTCATAACCTATCAATGACTCAACAGTGAAGGGTGCTGTGTGCAAACGGAAAGTGGTCAGCAGTCTTAGGATATAAGTATAATAATTATCACGATATCTATTTAATAAAATACATCCATACCCTTCTAAGAACGCTGAAACTCGGAACGCATGACCGCTCAAACTCTATGTGTGAACAAACTCTAAGACCCGGTTGCACAAAAGCCGGTTAAATTTTAACCATGGATTATTTCACGGAAACAAATTAGAGAAAAAATTGCATAGTTGCTTATGAAGACTTATGTCTAATTGCAATGACTTATCAGTGTGAGTTGCATCATAAGCAACAATGTGAAGTATTGTGACTAAACTTGTCTGATCATGTCTTGTCTTGTCTTGACTCACTGGTGTGCGCCTAGCCTAATGCAACTCACTGATAGGAGAATAATGTATCAAGATAAAACGTACAGAAATATACAGAACCTTGTGCGCACACCACTGCGATTCGCATGACGCCGACGGGAGCGGGATCATTATTAAGCCGTTGTTGAATGGTTGAAATGTTTTCCGTTGCAGTCAGCGAATCGCATTGGTTTGCGTAAGGCTTAGATGTGAATCTTGTAAAATAGAATAATATGGAAATTGAGAAACCAGTTTCAAAACAAATACTATAATAATGGTTTCAATTTCAATAAAGATTAATCATTTGAAAAGATTGTAGGCCTAAACTACGCCAGGATGTTTCATAACCTATCAATGACTCAACAGTGAAGGGTGCTGTGTGCAAACGGAAAGTGGTCAGCAGTCTTAGGATATAAGTATAATAATTATCACGATATCTATTTAATAAAACACATCCATACCCTTCTAAGAACGCTGAAACTCGGAACGCATGACCGCTCAAACTCTATGTGTGAACAAACTCTAAGACCCGGTTGCACAAAAGCCGGTTAAATTTTAACCATGGATTATTTCACGGAAACAAATTAGAGAAAAAATTGCATAGTTGTTTATGAAGACTCATGTCTAATTGCAATGACTAATCAGTGTGAGTTGCGTCATAAGCAACAATGTGAAGTATTGTGACTAAACTTGTCTGATCATGTCTTGTCTTGTCTTGACTAACAAGTGTACGCCTAGCCTAATAGTGAATAAGAATAAAGGCAGATTCACACTATCAGTATCAGTGTAAGTCTCCGTCACAACGTGTTTTGGTAGAGAGTTAGTGGGAAGGTTATTTTTAATATTCTTTCCGAAGAATGGACATTGATATGTCCAAAGCTCCGCCAATTTATGTAGATGCATTACAATATAATTATCCATACATGTAGTTATTATATTACAAATTACTTTTTCATATCATATACTTTCAATAATTATTTTCTTAGTCTATATTATGTAAATTCATCTATAATTTTGCTGTATTGTAAGCTATTGTATATAAGTGTATAAGCCAGTATATATTGTAATCTACATAAATAAAGTACTCAATCAATCAATCACATTGAAAATGTGATTTCTAATCAGACTATTGTGAGGTACAAGTTATAATGGTAGTGGAGAAAGATAGGAGAACAGCGTGGCCAATTCTCTGCATTGCCACAGTCTTTCTATAGAGGATAGCTGATACTGTACCGGTATATCTGATTATAATTTTAACTGTCCATTCTTGTTTAACATATTACATTTTACTCGCCAAGAGAATGTATTTCTCAATGATTAATACATTTTTATAATTGAGATTAAATATTTTGTTAATGAATTATATTTGTAAATTGTCGGATAATGACTATAATAATAAAACCATGTTTTTCACGATTTTCTCAAAAACGGCTCTAACGATTTTCTTCAAATTTATACCATGGATAGCTATTTATAAGCCCTATCAACTGACATGAGTCTCAATCCTGGGAAAATTGCAGGAGCTCCATAATATTTTTGAGAAAAATGGCGGATAATGACTAAAAAACCATGTTTTTCACGATTTTCTTAAAAATTACTTGACCGATTTTTTTAAAATTCATACCCTGTATAGTTATTTATCAGCTCTATCAACTAGCATGAGTCTCCTTCCTGAGAAACTAATGGGGGGCCCACCCCATCCTTGAGAAATGGACTCCTTCTCGTGCATGAGGTAGGTAGGTAGAGCAGTGTTTATAAAAAGAACACATAACTTAGTCAAGATATTTCATCTGTAGAACAGCTGTTTTGACAACTCTTAAAAATCATCGAATTTCACAATTTTATACAAAGGAAAAAGTACTCTGAAAACAATTATTATAATATATACACATATACAGTAGTCTGATCGTAGTTTCAAATATGTTGCCGCCAATCGTCATTATGTTATTCCCCTAAATTATTCTCCTTTAAGAATGAGGCTTACAGTTCAATGAGCAAGGAAAGTTGTGTGAGTGTACCACACCAGATTTTTATAATTGAGATTAAATATTTTGTTAATGAATTATATTATTGTAAATTGTCGGAACGAACTGGCAACTTGCGGAGTTAGAAAAGAATAGCGCTTTCTGCTTTATCGAATTATATACAAGGGTAGCTACACAAATGTTTGACTTTGCTAAACAAAGTCTTTGGTACAGTGAAAATATGATTTCTAATTTTTAATGAGACTATTGTGAGAGAACAGTGTGGCCGATTCTCTGCCTTGTCACAGCCTTTCTATAGAGGATAGTTGTTACAGGTATATCTGATGTTATACAGTATTAACTGTTCTAGATTGTTAAAAAACGATCTGAAATATTGCTAAACTCGAAGAGGATAGCGCTATCTGCTTTGTCGAATGATAGACAATGATAGCAACACCAATGTTAATCAAATACTGCCATTATAACGTGGACCTCACTATAGGTGTCTGGTACAGTGAAGACATTAGGCCTATTCACATGAGTAGATGAGTTCTAATGTGACTATAGTGAGGTCCACGTTATAATGGCAGTGGATTAAGATAGAAGAATAGCGATACCGATTCTCTGCTTTAATTAATTATATTTCTACACTGTCAAAAACATAATTTGCATCGTTGTGGACCTAGAAAAGGATAGTACCACCGGCTTTGTCGAATGATAAACTAGGATAGCAAAACCATAGTCGATCAAATACTGTCATAATAACTTGGACCGCCCTATAGTCCCACTCTGTCCGGCTGAGTGACTATCCCTATGAGAATATAATTCCCGTAAGATCTAATGGGCCTATTCATACTGGCTCGGTCGGGCTGAGTGTGAATAGTTACATTAGAACACATGGGAATAATATTTTCATTGTACCGGAAACGTACACTGATACTGATGTGTGGCAATCCGCATTTCGAACACTTCATACGCTAGATTCAAGTTTATATTACATCCCTGATTAAGCTGATTTACGACTCACACTGGCGCACAAGGAATCTTCCTTTTGCCGGTGTTTTTGCCTCACCTACTGTACTTATGCATGTGATCATAAATTGAATCTTCATTTTAAAACTATTGTTTGTAATGTAAAGGATATCATTTCGTTATTATATCTAATTAAATAAATGTATCTATCTTGGTTTAAGTGCAGTAGCATATACTTATATTTATTTTTTGTAAAGCTTTTTTGTATTTTGTTTTTGGCAAATAAAATTCATTCATTCATTCAAAAAAAAAGATCAGTACTGTGAATTTAGAAGATAATTTCAACATTCAATCACGGGTTAAAAATTCTCACTACCTTTTCCGTCATGCGAATCGCAGTGGTGTAGCTTAACGCAAAATGGTGCGGGACGACTGGAGAGAGACAATTTAGAAGCTGTGGTTAAATGGTGGAAATCCTCGCCGTCATGCGAATCGCAGTGCGGGATTTGTGCGGGACGACGACGGGAGAGACAATTTACAAGCTTCAGTTGAATGGTGGAAATCGTCGCTGTCATGCGAATCGCAGTGACGAATGAGTGCGGGACGACGACTGGAGAGAGACAATTTACAATCTGTGGTTAAATGGTGGAAATCGTCGCCGTAATGCGAATCGCAGTGCGGGTTGAGTGCGGGACGACGACGGGAGAGACAATTTACAAGCTTCAGTTAAATGGTGGAAATCGTCGCCGTCATGCGAATCGCAGTGACGAATGAGTGCGGGACGATGATGGGAGAGAAAATTTACAAGCTGTTGTCAAATTGTGGAAATCGTCGCCATAATGCGAATCGCAGTGCGGGATTTGTGCGGGACGACGACGGGAGAGAAAATTTACAATCTGTGGTTAAATGGTGGAAATCGTCGCCGTCATGCGAATCGCAGTGACGAATGAGTGCGGGACGACGACGGGAGAGACAATTTACAAGCTTCAGTTAAATTGTGGAAATCGTTGCCGTCATGCGAATCGCAGTGCGGGACGACGACGGGAGCGAGACAATTTTCAAGCCGTGGTTGAGGGTCCCGAATTATCCCATCAAATATAGTCATATTATGATGATCATCTATTATAGACGATAGGGAGATTTACATTATAAAGTAAGTGGAAATGATAGGATGGCAATTTGCCCACCTTCTGTTATCACCGCCTTTCATAGTAGATTAGTTGATAGATATGATACAAGCTACCACAGTACAACTGATTCAATATTAATTGTCAATTCTTGTCAATAATGATCAATTCTATCTCAAATTATATTTTATTCTCCACGAAAGTAATTTTCTCATGAATCTATAATAGGACTACAGTCTTCTTCTCTTCTTCTTCTTCTTTTTCTTGACCCCCTCTGCCGTTACAGCGTAGGGGTACCAGCCTCGGTCCATCTCCTCCATGCAGTCCTATCCTCAGCCATTCTTCTCATATCTCTCATTGTCTTGCCTCTCTCCCTCCCCAATTCCTCCAGATAGCCTTCCCAGTTCATCCTAGGTCTACCTCTCCGTCTCTTTCCTTCCCTCCTAGCCTCCACCACTTCCTTTACTGGGCGACATTCTTGCATTCTAGTGAGGTGTCCAAACCATTTGAGTTGCCTTTCTTTTATGTCTTCCATCAGTGCTCTTCTTCCCACTTCTCCTCTCACTCTCTCATTTCGCCATCTATCGTGTCTTGTCTTTCCTATTGCTCTTCTGTGGTACCTCATTTCTGCTGCAGTAACCTTACTCCAGTGTTTCTTGAGGGTTACCCAGCTTTCACTGCCATAAATGAGAGTTGGAGCAAACACACAATTAAATATTCTTTTCTTTGTCGTCATATTTAACTCTCTTTTGCCAACCACGGTGCTGTTCAGCTGGAAATATACATTCATTGCTTTTTTCACTCTGTTTGCAATTTCTCTATCTAGTTTTCCATCTGCACAGATAATTGCTCCCAGATACTCGTACTGGTCTACCTCATCCAGGGCCTTTCCTTTGCATGTTATTCCACAGCTCTCTCTCTCTCCCACCGCTACCCTCATAATCTTGCTTTTGCTCGTATTCACCTCCATTGATCTTCTTGACAAAACCTTTTCCCATACGTCAACTGCCTTCTGGAGTTTCCTTGCACTGTCTTCCATCAGAACAATATCATCTGCGAATACCAAGGCCTGTAAGTATACTGGTCTAAGATTTTTATGACCCACTTTCATTTTTGGGGTGTTTCTTTTGCAATACTTTAGTATGCTGTTCATAAAGATTATAAAGAGCAGGGGGCTGAGGCTATCTCCTTGTTTCATACCCTTTCTCATATCAAATTCCTGAGATACCTCCCCATCTATCCTTACCACTCCAACCGTTTTCCTATACAACGTTTGTACTGCTCCTATCAATCTGTCGCTGACTTCCAACTCTCTCATGGCACTCCATATTTCTCTTCTTGGGACCGAATCAAATGCAGCTTTCAGGTCTAAGAATGCCATAAATAGGTCTTTTCCTTCCTCCATATATATCTCCATCACCCTTCTAATTGTACATATGTGGTCCTGGGTTTGTCTGTCCTTTCTAAATGCACTCTGCTCCTCTTCCAGTCTTTCCTCCACTTCTCTCCTTAGTCTTTTTTCAATTATCCTGGAATATATCTTTAGTACCACTGAAGATAGACAGATTGCACGGTAGTTGTCACATTCTACAGTTCTTCCTTTTTTATAAATTGGGATTATTATGTTCTTCTCCCAATCTTTGGGGACCTCATTGCTGTTCCAAACTTTTCTGAATAGTTGCCATAGATACCGCTTGACTCCAGATCCTCCATATTTTATATATTCTGGGGCCACTTCATCCATCCCTGGTGCCTTTCCAATCTTCATATCCTTTATTGCCTCTTCCACTTCCCGCATGCTTATCTCATCATTCTCCTCTTGTGCCTCTGCTCTTCCTCCATCCCGCACTTCCTCACCTTCATCCCCCTCCCATCCAAACTTCTTTTCATAATGCAGTCTCCACGTGGCTAATATTTCCTTGGGCTCTGATATCAGCTTCCCTTCTTCATTGGCAATATTCCTTATCTTTTTACCCATTTTTCGTCTCAGGCCTCTAATTGTATTCCAGAAAATTCTATTATTGAAACAGTCTCTTCCATCTCCAAGTCCACATACATAATCCTTGAGCTTACCGCCTTCCATCCAGTCACTTTTCCTTCCATCTCACCTGACACCACCACTCCAACTCCCTCTCCTGCTCGTCTTGTCTTATCCACTCCTGAATATCTCAAACAATAACCTCCGTCCAATTGCACTTGCCCTTGGCCCTTCCTTTTCGTCTCACTCAGTCCCATCAGTTGCACCCTGTATTTTCTCATCTCCTCCACCAATTCCACCTCCTTTCCATTCAAAGTAGTCACGTTCCATGTTCCGAATCTGATTTTAGTCTTGTTCCTTTTATTTGTCCTTGAGTCCGGTCCTGTTCCGAGGCTGATTTGATTTCTCTGAATCCGAGGTTATCCAGCGTGTGGGGGATTAGCCCAACGACGCCTTCTTTGGAGTACTTCTTTGTCTGCCTCCTACCCTTCGACCTGTCCGGCTTGGGTGGCCCTGCTGGTAGTTACACTACCGCCGGCATAGCTCTCTGGGTCGCAGGAGTACGCAAGCCCCTCCACCAACGACAAGGTGTTGTACTCCCTAGGAGGGGAGGACTACAGTCCTGAACTTTATATATCACTTGCGGTTTGCTTAAACTTGGGACTCAACGCAGCAAATAATAATTGTAATAAATAATTGAGATTAAATATTTTGGTAGTACATACAAACAGTTTGGCACATTGCGGACTTGGAAAGGGATAGAGCTAGAGAGTTTTTGGGATTTGGTAGAGAGTTAGTGGGGAGGATATTTTTAATATTCTTTCCGAAGAATGGACATTGATATGTCCAAAGCTCCGCCAATTTATGTAGATGCATAACAATATGATTATTATCTTAGTCTATATTATGTAAACTCATTTATAATTTTGCTGTATTGTAAGATATTGTATATAAGTGTATAAGCCAGTATATATTGTAATCTACATAAATAAAGTACTCAATCAATCAAGCTATCTGCTTTATCTATTGACAGATAGGGATAGTGAACCAATGGCTGCTAAC
This sequence comes from Nilaparvata lugens, assembly GCF_014356525.2. Classification (NCBI taxonomy): domain Eukaryota; kingdom Metazoa; phylum Arthropoda; class Insecta; order Hemiptera; family Delphacidae; genus Nilaparvata; species Nilaparvata lugens. The sequence continues at coordinate 44,471,549 of NC_052513.1, read as the reverse complement.
AATATAGTTATAATAATAATTTCTCTGGATGTTGGACGACACATCCAGAGGAGTTTATTCATAAATTCAGCAACATTACATATTTTTTCCATACATTTTCAATGATATAACAATATTCAAGGTTTACGAAATGATACCTCACTATATAATATATGTGTCGAGGTTATCTCACTATAGTCATCGATGTAACCCAACCAAAAATAATTCAAGACTTGATAATAATAACTCACTTATAAAGTCGTCGAGTGTCAAATTTTACCCATCTCTTATGTTCTAATATCTCCTTCTTCATCCTCTTCTTTTTCTTCTCAATTTTCATCTTCTCTTCCATTTTCTTGTTCTTTCCTCTTGAGTGTCAAGTTTTAGCTGCTCCTTCTATTCTGAATATCGCATTTTTCCCTTCATCCAATAAATAAAAAAATATTACGGCGATTTTATCGAAATGTCAAATTGTTTTTTTTGTTATGTTGCAGATTTGTTAGAGCAGTTTTGCTGTGGTGAGGACACTGTTGCAGTATGGAGCTTTCGGCATCCTGTCGTGGACCACAGCTTTCAAGTATGCCACTTGACAGGTGAGGCTTTCAAATTCAGTTCAATTCAGAATTAGAACACATTACAATGATAAAATCTTTACTACAATAAAGAAAAGAATTGGATTATATTTTTATTAATTGTACGGGGAAGGTTACAAAGATGAAATCTACCTATATTATATTATATTAAATGGAAAGAATTGACTTATACACGTAGGCGATAGGAAATTCACAAATGACGCATCTTCACGTCTCAACTACTCAACTGATAGTATTAACTAGTATGAAATAGTATAATTAACTTGAAATTTACTCAACTGATAGTATTAACTAGTATGAAATAGTATAATTAACTTGAAATTTACTCAACTGATAGTATTAACTAGTATGAAATAGTATAATTAAATTGAAATTTACTCAACTGATAGTATTAACTAGTATGAAATAGTATAATTAACTTGAAATTTTCTCAACTGATAGTATTAACTAGTATGAAATAGTATAATTAACCTGAAATTTACTCAACTGATAGTATTAACTAGTATGAAATAGTATGATTAACTTGAAATTTTAAAGAGATTCTCAATATATCTAGGTTGGTTATAGGCCTATTCTAAAATCTACAAGAATTCAGTAGGTCAAGTTTTTAATTTGACCTTTAGAGTATTTGAAGAATATTCAAAATATCCTTCTCACTAACTCTCTGCTAAAAGAGAGAGGATACTTACAGTATTTTCTCTATACTTTCCATGTTCTTTGCAGGACCCATGAGCTTGCCACCAGGCAGACTTTTCATGTATACAATACAAGGGGGGGGCCATAGATTGGACGTACCTTATCAGAGGCTGAGCAGGACACGAACTGGCCTTGCCCAACTATCTACAAGCTGCCAAATAGCAGCAAGAGATCTGTCGACCAGGGCGCACTGAGGGGGTTGCTTGCTGGTGGAGAACCCATTGTATTACATCAGTGAGATGTTGGACAACACGCTGGTGAGTTCAATTTTTTTCTTCTCTGTCTTAGCTTCTTTCTCTTTTTTGTTTTTTGATGTGTCCCCGTGGTTTCTGAGATCAAATTATTGACCTAAGATACTGAATACTAATTTGGATATATGAAATAATTATTATGCAGTCAAAGTACTTTTTCGAGACTAACTGATATATTTGCAATTGCACAGGGTAATCACGATTAAAATTTAACCGGCTTCTGTGCAACCGGCAATAAGTAGCTAATCTTAATCACAGTATTCTGGATTTCAAAAATAATATCACAGTAATCAATTGTGTGGAATACATTGTAAATACAGAGTGATTATAAAAGGACTTTACAACTTTGAAAGCACATAAATATTAATGGAAATTACTTACATAATTGAGAAAGGTGTCATTTTGTTACAAAACACTTCAAGTTTAAGGTGTGGGTGTTATTTTGGTTGGATGTGACAGCCGTTTGTAATGCGACATACATCCCACCGATAATCGATTTCTTGCCACACTCGTACCAGCATATCAGGCGTAACTTGTGCAACCGCAGCGATCCGAATGTGATCCGATTTCGGAGGTCATTAAGATTGTCTGGTAGAAGCGATTGTCTAGAAAATCCCTAACTTCTCCGTGGAAATGAGGTGATGCAACGTCATGCTGAATAAGATGAACAAGTGGCCTTTTACTTTCAGCGCGACGGTGCACCAACTCATTTTCACGGAGAAGTTGGGATTTTCTAGACATTCGCTTTCAACTTCGCTGGATTTACTTGCAGTGCCATTTGCATGGCCACCTCGCTCACCGGGTTTAACATCGATGGATTTCTTCCTGTGGGGTTTCATTTAGGATGAGGTTTATGTTCCGCCTCTACCAGACAATCTTAATGACCTCCGAAATCGGATCACATTCGGATCGCTGCGGTTGCACAAGTTACGCCTGATATGCTGGTACGAGTGTGGCAAGAAATCGATTATCGGTGGGATGTACGTCGCATTACAAACGGCTGTCACATCCAACCAAAATAACACCCACACCTTAAACTTGAAGTGTTTTGCAACAAAATGACACCTTTCTCAATTATGTAAGTAATTTCCATTAATATTTATGTGCTTTCAAAGTTGTAAATTCCTTTTATAATCACTCTGTATTTACAATGTATTCCACACAATTGATTATTGTGATATTTTTTTTGAAATTCAGAATATTGCGATTAAGATTAGCTACTTATTGCCGGTTAAATTTTAATTTTGAAATATACTGTGAATACTGTGATTAAGATTAGACCAGAATACTGTGATTAAGATTAGCTACTTATTGCCGGTTGCACAGAAGCCGGTTAAATTTTAATCGTGATTAAATCTACGAGAAGAAATCAGAGAAGCTTTCTTTTCAAAAAAGCCTCTGATTGGTTCTCATAAAATTAATCACGATTAAAATTCAACCGTTTCAAATTTTAATCGTGATTAAATCTACGAGAACAAATCAGAGAAGCTTTCTTTTCAAAAAAGCCTCTGATTGGTTCTCATGAAATTAATCACGATTAAAATTCAACCGGCTTTTGTGCAACCGGGCCTTAGTCTGTAATTACATGGATAAATGCTTATTGTTAATGCCTGCTTCGGCTTATGACAATATTATTTATTTATGTATAATATAATAAAGGAAAGCATTCGCTTATACTTGACAGGATAGGAAATTCACGAATGACTCTTCATCAAGTCTAAACTACTCAAGTGATTAACTTGAAATTCTGCATGTAGATTCTTCATTTACCGAGAATGGTTATAGGCTTTTTAAAAATTTATCAGTATTTCAGTAGGTCAAATTTTCAGTTTGTCAAGTTCTTAATCAGACCCTTGCTGAGCACGGGTTACCTGCCAGTTTATAAAATAAGGCGGTGAAAGCCTTTTTGAATAAAGCTTATAACGGAAGTTCAGGATTGTATTTTTCACTCTCCAGCTATTATAAGTTGTTCAATATAGTGAGGCCCACTTTATGAGAAAGATAGAACAGCTCTGCCACCGATTCTCTGCCTTGCTACTGCCTTCTATAGAGGATAGCTGATTCCTGTATATTATTTGATGTAATACTAACTGTTCATTCTTGTTGAAAATAATTATATTTCATTCAAACATTATTCAATGATGAATTTTCACAATAATTGAGATTGAATATTTTAATTATTAATCATATTTCTACATTGTTGAAAACGATCTGGCAACGTTGTGGGGCTAGAAAATAATAGTGCTATCTGCTTTGTCGAATGATAGACAAGGATAGCAACACCAATGTTGCTTAAATACTGCCATTATAACGTGGACCTCACTTTATAATAAATGACAATGTATTGCCAGGTCTTGCAAGACCCACCCATTGCACACTAACACTACATCAATATACTAAAGCCCCCCCCCCCCCCATACACGACATACCGACGGGCCTGTCAGTTTCGACTAAAGAGTCCGCCTGTGACAGGCTGCCGTAGCAGGGTCATTTTCATATTAGATGCCAAATTCAATTTATGAAGGATGTCAAATTAAGTTTGTTAAACAGTTTTAATCATTTGCTCACCTGTATTCTGCACCCTTTTTTGAATAACGTGCAGCTGGAATTCTTTGTGTTTATTGAATGATATATAATTTATATCAATTTTTATTTATCACTACAGGACTAAGCGTCACGAGTGTTACCAGCAATAACAAATTTTTTAGGTTATTAATTTATTGATGTAAAAATAAAATTACTCATTTAATATAATTAAGTGACTTTCTTCAACCAGTTTATCACTTATTAGAAGAAAACAAATATTTATTGTAATGAAAAATTTCAATTTTATGTCACGAGTGTTACAAACATTAAAAAAATTTAGATAAACTTTATATTTTTCCAAAGATTACAAACATTTGTTTGTCTTAACTATTATGTTTCAGTTAAAGAACCATTATGATTTAATTGTACACATCGGGTTATTTCATAAAGTATTTATATTATTAGTTTTTTTATATTTTGACTAAAGTAACACTCATGACAATTAGTAACACTCGTGACAGATAGTAACACTCATGACATGTGCGTTCTTGTCTAGAACTTGTAAGTTTTAAAAGTTCAGAAAAAATAACACAAATTATTAATTTTAAAAACGTTATGTAATTTTGACCAAATTAAATTATTACAAAGTTTCAGAGTGTAAACTAAATGTCAATAACTAATGTTAAATGTTGTATTATTTTTTGCTTGTGAAAAACGACTAATTAGAAATAGTTTTCCAGGCAGCAGGGGAATTTATATGCAAAGCGTTCTGAACCTCTCATAACTATTTCAGGCTGTGGAAGAACAGCATTGACTTGAGCGAAATCAATTGCAGAAACATCTTTTTCATTCAGTAAATAACAATCATCAGTTCCCTGTTTCACCAAAAATGTCACAATGTAGTCACCATCGTCTTCTCGGTTGCATTTTCTAGTAACTAGACCAGCAAATTTAAGTTTTGTTTTTTTCCTCAAACCACCTGTAAAAAAACAAAAATTATTAGAAAAAGTAATGGTTATTGATAAAATCTGTTTTAAATTTTAAAAACAATGGTGAAGTCATTGTAGTAAAAAGCCTATATTTTGCATAAATGACATGCCATAGACTTCTTTTCCATACAAAGGAAAAAATATTATTATATCTATATCTACAAAAGACAACAGATGTATGTCCTTTATGCATTACCATACCGTTCATCCGATCGTCATGAAACTTTGGGAAGGTATTCAGATTCGAATCCTGTAGCTGCGCATGGGTGGTCCACTAGTTCCTTTTAATATATTTGCAACCACACATATTGTAGAATCATTGTAATTTCTATTATTATTTTATCTTATCTTATTTTATTTAAGAGAAGCAAGAGTTACTTACCTAATAGCTCCACAATAATGAATGTTCCCTCGGAAATATTCGCTTCTGTTGGAGCCTCTAGTAGTACTTCTTGATCCACAGACTCTCTTTGCATGTGGTTGGCAAAATCCTCCATTGTCAATATGTCATCATCCGATTCAACCAGGCTGATTTCTGCTTCCGAATCAGACTCTGATGAAGAGTAGATTGCTTCGTAACGGCTCTTTTTCCGCTGCTTGCATTTTTTCTGTTTCTCAGTAAATGATACTGACTCAGCTGGAAAATAGCACTTGCAAGTAAGTCCTTCTTCCCATTTATTTGCATCACAAAAACAAGATAGCGGCCTGAAAATCATTTCATTCTTCTTATATGTAATGACTTGGTGAATACCCCTTGTACCAGCAATCGTTTTTAGGGGTATACTGGGTAAGTTTTCGAAAGACTGTTCAATGTCATTATCTGTTACATAGAAAAGCTTTATCTTGCTTTTTTCTTTCATTAAGTTGAAGAACACTGTTGCATCAGTAATGTCACAGCCATGAGCAACATAATGGTTCGCCATTCGTTTTAGAGCACCGCCAACACCATCTGGTGCCCCTTTACCATGGGAAGATTCAAAAAAAGACCAAGTTGCATTTTGAAATCCTAATTCATATACTTGTGTTGTAAACAAATAGAAGTTCTGTTTTTGCTTATACTGGCTGGAAGGTCCGTCAGAAAAAAAGTGTACTGTACTCACATCTGGGTGTTCAATTTTCAAGTATTCCAGAACTGGCTTCAAGTGCGCCCAAATAGCGGCGGGTCCATGCTCTTTATTAGGAGATACTGTAGCAAATGGAAGTGGTTTTTCAGTTGACGTATACATAATGCCGGTATGGAGAGTCACCTGATTCCTACTTCCACCAAAATGGAAACTCTGCACTTCTGAAGCAAGTTTGCATGAATAGTTCTCAGAAAAGTCGGCGTGTAGAATGGCCTCGTTCCTCTTTAAGTTAGTTTTCACGTCATCATAGCCCTTATTTTGTATTTTAATATTGAAGGCATGTTTCTTCAAGAGAGTTATTTCTTCATGGAACTCTTTTGTTAATTGACTAAGTGTACCATCAACTGTCACTTTGGATGTGATCTGCACGGGGACAGAAACAACTTCACCGTTTTTCTTTTTTTGTCTTATTTCTTTTGCAGTTACCCATTTCTCCCACTTCACTTCATTGTTCCCCTCAAAGTCTTTCAAAGGAACAGTCAATGTCTTGCATATCTGACACATGTTATACATGCATTGACAGTTGCTTTTGTCACATACTGTAAGTGGGTACAGTTTATGTGGGTCTTTTTCATCAATTAAATTCATCTGTCGTAGCTTTGCTGCTTTTAGTTCTATGTTTGTATGTTGTTTACATAAGCAAGTATTTCTAGTCACTTCAGTTGGTTTCAATACATAAAACGGTCTGAATCGGGTGAAAGTTGTGTACGATATTCCACGACCATGTAACTTGATAAATTTTTTGAATAGAGTCTTCATGTCTGAGAGGAGATAGCGTTTTTGCTTTTTGATTTTCTTTCTTGTCACTGTTTCTTTGATACCAGCTGTGGTGCGGCTCACGTCTTCACTCAAGAAAAAGCTTTCTATTAAAAAGCGCCTTTTGTTATCTTTTAACTGACGCTTTTGAAGCAAGCGTTGGCAACATGAGAGACCCAATGTTCTACCAATCATAGTTTGAAAACGGTATCGCAGTATCAGTTTGGAAGAAAGTGCCGAGCTTATGTGGCGTTTAACTATCTTAGATTTTGCTCCCATGTAGTTTTCTTTTATAGAACTTGTCATTGCATTGTGAAATGTCAATGTTCTTGCCACACTTGAATTCATAAGGAGAGACTTTCTTCTCCGAATATTTGACTCACTTAAATCATTATCTAGGTCTGTCAACATCTTTCTTGTTTTTGAATTAGGAGTCAGGTCACTGTCTGGCATCATATTCAATTTATTATTTTGTTTGGCATTCTGTCTTTGTAATCTTTTTTTGTATTTTTCAGCCTTTCTCTGTTCATTTCTGATTTTTTCTTCCAATATTTTCACATGTGCTTGGAGTCTTTTATTTTCCCTGACACACTTTGATCTGTGACGTAGTATAACTTTGCGTCCTCTCACTTTATTACCATTGGAATTTGATGGCGATGGCTCTGGTGTAGAAGGAGGCGTTAGTTCTCGGTTTGCATTATCAATTTTTTTCTTTTTTCTACTTGCATTTTGCCTCTGTCTCCACTTCTTTTTCTCTCTTCTATGCTCTCTTTCGGTCAGTTCATGTACTTTCTTCCTCTTTGCATTCCTGTAACATGGAACCCATATGTAATACTTTTTACAATAAATTTTAAATCAGAAGCAAGCCTTAAAATTTGCAGAATTTTATTTAGGTACAGCGAGACATTTTTTAACATTTAGGTAACTTCATTTTTTAACATTTAGTAATTTAGTTCCACATTGAAGTCATTTTTATTTATTTAAATTATATTCTGTGGAAACAAAGATTGATTTACAATAAATCCATAGTTAGTTTCATGCCTACTATGTTAGTTACATGCCTACAGTTAGTTTACATGTTAGTTACATGCAGTTAGTTTACATGTTAGTTACATTTACAGTTAGTTACATGCCTATGTTAGTTTCATGCCTGTGGAAACAAAGATTGATTTACAATAAATCCATAGTTAGTTTCATGCCTACCTTGCTTTGTGTTTTTCTTGGTATTCTTCTTCTCGACTAAGATCAAGCTTTCTTTTTTCCCGGTATCTTCGCTGCTTTTCAGCTGCTGTAAGTTTCTTTCCAGAAACTAACACCTTTCCCTGAAAATAATAGGAGTTTGAGTAATAAACATAATTAAAGGCAATCATACAGAAGCTGTTTCTGTGCATTTTAAAACTTTGTGCTAGGTTCATGTTGTTATTAGTATTGCCAAATGCCTCTGACACATTTATTTTATTAATAACTTGTAACCAAACAATAACATAGGAAGAATTATAATGGCCTGCTTAGCCTAATACCATAATATCCTAACCTGATAACCTAATATTTCTAATAACCTAATATCATAATACAATTATTATTGCCATTATCTAATCATTGTATCTATATATATGTCAATTATGTCCTACTATTATAACTTGAATTCGCTTAAGATGTCATGAGTGTTACTTTTCAGTCACGAGTGTTACTTTTTAAAAGTAACACTCATGACAGGTAACACTCGTGACAAAATAACTTGTTTTAACTGTGATTAAAAATGGGCTCCATATAGAGAAGTAAGGTTATGTCTTGTGGAGTAGTACCCTGAAAACTAGCTAACTACAAAAACAAACTTAAAATAAGTTGACATATATCATATAAATGAGTGGTAACACTCATGACATTGAATTAAAATACTTACCATGATAAATCACGATTGCAAATGGTTTTCTCTTCTCTTCAAATACAAACAAAACTTTCGCCCAGCACTCAACTAGAATCCAAGATGGCTAGCTTTCACCAACTTGACAGACCTAAAATTCCCTTTTTTCCCTCTGTAAACCAAGTAACACTCGTGAGGTAACACTCGTGATGAACATTAGGGACAAGTAGAAAAACGTGTATTATTGGAAAATGTCTAATATTTATTTAAAACTAACCTTCTGAAAACAGATCTTAATGCTTTAATATATTTATTAATACAACAAATTACTTTAATCTCCTTTATTTAAATGGAAATGTTCATTTCATTGCAACTGAATCAAGGCTGGGACACATAAAAAGTCGGTGTTTTGGCCGAAAAACATAATTTTTACAAAAATCTGAGAATTACTATAAAGAAAATAATAATTTCAAGCTTATTACTGTGTTTGATATTTTGAAATTCAATAAAGCTTGCTTGTGTAAATTCAATCAAAACACCAAAAAAAAATTCTAAAGTTACGGGACTGCAATTTTGCATCCAATTTGAAAATGACCCAGCATGTATATGGTCCGGCTGGACTGTCATTCAAGACTGAACAGGCAGCCGGTGATCGAATGAAAACTCATCAGTTCAACCGGCTTGCCGGATCAGTTTCAGTCAAAACTGAACGTGTATGTGGAGCGGCGTCAGGCCACCGGCCGAACTACATTTTCTATTTTCCAGTTGTTAGTAGTATCATAGAGAAACAATAGCGTAAGTAGATATCCCATGGTATAGGGAATTTATGTCGCAATATCATAGAGAAACAATAGCGTAAGTAGATATCCCATGGTATAGGGAATTTATGTCGCAATATCATAGAGAAACAATAGCGTAAGTAGATATCCCATGGTATAGGGAATTTATGTCGCAATATCATAGAGAAACAATAGCGTAAGTAGATATCCATGGTATAGGGAATTTATGTCACAACTTTTACTGTTATCTCAAGCAGATTACTGTCGATTATTGTCAATTTTTACTGTTTTGTTGGGGTGATAGTGTATGAACGGCACAATTTGAGAGACTACAAGCGTCACACAGCTGCATAGGAAAGAACTACGTGAATTATCGGCTTGGGATAACAGTAAAAGTTGTGACATAAACGCCCTTTACCATGGGATATCTACTTATGCTATCGTTTCTCTATGGTAGTATCGAGTTGTTGCAAGTGGTTATGAATTGTTGCTGTGATTATTTGTGATTAATGAACCTAAAACGGCGTTCACTAGACATTTTAAACTATAAATAATCTTCCAAAAATGAACAATTACATGAAACTAAGAAAATCTTACTAAAAATATGCAACTTACTTACTCTACTTTACTTACTTTACTTTCATTGGCGCTACAGTCCGATGTAGACCTTGGCCTCCTGCACAATTCGCCTCCAATCGTCTCTCCTCTCCGCCACATTCTCCCATCCTCTGATGCCCAAAACACGCAAATCGGCAGTCACATCCTCCAGCCATCTCCTCCTGGGCCTTCCTCTTCTATGCGTACCAATCATTTTACTTTCTAACAACTTATGCGGTAGTCTGCAGTGCTCCATTCTCTGGACATGCCCCAACCATCTCAAACGTTGCGCCTTTATAACTCGTACAATATCTTCTGGTCCCATGAAATTGGCAATCTCTTCATTATTTCTGATACGCCGCCCATATTCTGTCCTGACTGGTCCCATGATACGCCTTACAATTTTTCTCTCAAAAACACGCAATGCTTGCTCTTCTCTACTAATCAGCGTCCACGTCTCAGCACCATAGGTGGCCACTGGTCTGATCAGTGTTCTGTAGAGCCGCAGCTTAGACATGCGTGATAAGAGCTTTGACTTCATTAGTTTCATGTGGACAAAGTACGCCTTGTTTGCAACTAAAATCCTGCTTTCCACGTTCGCTCGTACCTTGTTCTCACTATTGAGAAGCGAACCCAAGTACTTGAACTGCCTCACATTTTGAAGCCAAACTCCTCCCCCACATTCCAGATCACCAACATGTCTTCTTCTCTCGTTTGCTGACATCATAAGATATTTAGATTTTTCTATATTAATCTCAAGACCCAACTTCTTACCTTCATTTTTTAGAGTTTGGAGCATGTCAACCACACCAGCTTTGCTTCTTGATATAAGCACCACATCATCTGCGTACGCATATGCTTGCTTGGACTTAGTTACAAAAAAATATGCAACTAAACTACTAAAAACTTTTAACGCACGAAGAAATCAATGTGTTTTGAAGCGCTTGCCGGACAGAATGGAACTGAACGTGTATGGGATAGTCAGTCCAACAGGCCGCTGGTCACAGGCGGACTGTCCATGAAAAACTGACAGGCTAGACTGTATGTGTATGGGGGGCTTGAGTGCCGGTTGCACAAAAGCCGGTTAAATTTCAATCGTGATTAATTTCACGAGAACTAATCAGAGAAGCCTTCTTTTCTAAAAACTTTCACTGGCTGGTTCTCGTGAAATTAATCACGATTAAAATTTAACCGTCTTTTGTGCACCCGGGCCTTACACTCCAAAGTACTATAGTGAGGTCCACGTTATAATGACAGTATTTGATCAACTTTGGTTTTGCTATCCTTGTCTATCATTCGACAAAGCCGGTGGTGCTATCCTTTTCTAGGTCCACAACGGTGCCAATTATGTTTTTGACAGTGTAGAAATATGATTAATTTATGCAGAGAATCGGCATCGCTATTCTTCTATCTTTATCCACTGTCATTATAACGTGGACCTCACTATATAGGGTAGTAGGCTACTTTTCTAATTGAGCTTTTTCGCCACACTGCACAGAAAGCAGCTGTTTTCCAGTCCCTACGTAGATCTGAAAGACCTTGTTTTGCAGACGACGTCTGAAAAGGGTTTCTTTTCCGGTCTAGGCCAGAAAGTTGTCTCTTTCCAGCCGCTCATGGAAGTAGTTAATAAGTCATCCGCTAGTCGCCATGATTTCAGTTCCAGTTTCGAATCAAACTAATTCGCTTCGCAACCAGTTTTATTCAATTATTTATTGTTGATTAGTGCATTCCGAATTTTCAAAAATGCTTGAAGATGACTGTGGTATTCCAAGTGAAATTTTAAAAGAATCTGAAATCCTGACTGCAAATCTTCTACCACTAAAATCAAGAGATAGGTACGATAGCTTAACGAGTATTCTTTATTTTGTATTCTTTATTTATTTTGTCAGCAATACCTGTAGTGTGGCGAAAAATATCGTTCGCACCACGGGCAAAAATGTTTTTCCAGCTCTCAATCTTTTCTAGTCCTCGGCCTACGGCCTCGGACTTGAAAACCGATTTCGAGCTGGAAAAAATCTCATTTTCTGCTCTAGGTGCGAAATATACTATTAGCTCTGATATTGTAGTATGTAGGAGTGGTTGGCTATAGTAAATGTAGTTTGAAAAAGTTTTCTGCGGTCTGTCTTTTCAGATATGAACCTGACTGTTGGTGATTGATATTCTTAACATGATTTCTCTCTGGAATGTCTGGAGATTGACTTGGCATACACTGATTCGGCTGATTTTCTGAGTTACTTCTCCGGTCATCTGTAACAGCTTCCAAGCACGAAACTTGTAAGGTGAGTTTTCTAGTCTATCATATTTCCATCTTGGACGGTTATAAGTATTCAAATACCTCTGATCTGTGTAGATACAAGCATAGAGAAAAGATAGCATTAGAAGATATCCCATGGTATAGAGGTTGTTTTTGTTACAAATTTCACTGTTAACTAAAGCCGATTACTGTCGACTACTGACTATTATTACTGTATTGTTGAAGTGAGAGTGTCAGAACGGCACAGTATGAGAGACTACCAGCATCACATATTAGCTTCACGAAAAAGACGTACTAGGACCGTCGGCTTGAGTTAACAGTGAGATTTGGAACATAAACAACCTCTATACCATGGGATATCTTCTAATGCTATCTTTTCTCTATGGTATCACCATAGATGATACAGTATCACAACACATGATGATACAGTATCACCATGAATCACCAGTATCATGTGTGGTGATGCAGTATCAATACAATATGATGCTGTATCATCGCAACTTGATACAGTATCTAAACAATATGATACGGTATCATCGCAACTTGATACACAACACCATAATTTGATACCAAACGTTGAATTAATTCTATAAACCATTGGATATCTTCTTATACCATCTTATCTCTATGATACAAATCAGTATTATTTGATTTTCAAATGTAGGTATCTATTGCAAAACGAAAAAAATTGACTGTAGGCTATATATATATGAATGAAATTGAGGAATTATAAGATACAAAATACCGAATATTTGAATTACAAATTTAATCTTGTAATCCAAACAGAATTGAATTGTAATGCATTTACTAGAATTTATATTGATGAATGAATTTAATTTTATTAATCGTATTCATTTATTGTACAAAACACTATAATCATATAATATAATTATGACTTTGCAGGAAAAAATAGGCTGAGCATGAACTATCTCTCTTCTAGATGAACAGATAATCTCCATATATCGTTCTAATTGCCAGTTCATACATAGTGAAATCCATTAAGAGCCAATTAAGAGTTTGGATATTTCTTGATTATTTTGTAGGCTTAAGCTTTCCACCTATTGAACGGGCTGGATTATGGCTGTTTATATTGGGATGAGATATACTGGTATCTGTAAAAGGCGGTGGCAGGGCAGCGAATCGGCAACCCTATCTTTCTCCACTGCTATTACTAGTAGTTCTGTGAACAGTAGACCTCACGCAGTATTCTCATCCACAAGTACCAGATTGAAACTATAGACCTTATGGAAATACAGCAATAGACTGGCTTCTCCACACATCTGTGTAATCACTAACTTTGTCAGCTGATTTATGATGAATAATATTCTATAGTCTGATTTTTATTCTAATATTGGCGTATGAAGGAGGCTCCTTTTTCCTTTTATATTATCCTTGAAATGCAAAATTTCCAAACACCTTGTATATACGTCGACGCGCAATTAAAAAAGGAACATACCTGTCAAATTTCATGAAAATCTATTACCGTGTTTCGCCGTAAATGCGCAACATATTGTAACATATTTAAATCTGGGTAGATAAAAAGCCCTAACAGAAATAGTAATAGGTCTAAAAATAAAGTAATTGGCTAATATCGCCAAGCAGATAATAACCAAGATTAGATAGCATCAGCTTGTTCTGGCTAAATGGTACAAGAACCTAAAAAGGATTTGAAGGAAGTTTATTGCTCATAAATAGATTATTATATAAAATATTTGAAGATTGAGGTTATGTAGATGTATTCACGGATCGGTGACCTAGAGATCGATCAAACCGAAGAACGTAGAATCTGACCAAAACCCCTTGGCAGAGCTTTATTGCAATCGGATGGTGTGCAATGTGAAAAAACACCTGTCCACGTGGCTAATTATTAGGTAGCATGGAATTAATATTAATGTATAGAATATTAACTAGCATGCAAAGAGCATAAATAAAAAACCAAATAAAAATAATTTAATGTATTCAGGAAATAAGAGTTACCAGGCGCATGAATACCGTAAAATTTGCATGCACCAATAGTAAAACGGCAGTTAATAGGCGGCAACTGTAGGCCAATTCAAAAATATTTATATATATTTATATAAATGTACTAGATTTTGTGTAAAAATTTGTGTAATCTATGTTATCAATATGGCTCGAATGCAAAGAAATTATTAATCATATAATCTAAGCAATATTTTGGCATTTTTTGTAAGATCTATTTGAATTTAATGGCGGAGGATTGGGATATTTAAATTTTATGCTAATTTGAAAGTCGGAAAGAGGATCTGTAAAACTTGAGAAAGAAGAACCAGCACTCGCCAGCCAGATGCCACCATAAGAGGACCCCAAATATTTTAGAGCGAAGTACCTTATTAATAATTTTGTAAAAATTTAAAGTTAAAGTAAATTATTAAATTTCTTAAAAGACTTCGTGATGCTATTGTGAAGCAGAAGTCATTTTTCATTTTTATTAAATTTATAACCCCTTGGAGGAGACGATTCCGGCTACCATATTCCCGGACCACATGGAGTTGGATCGACATCGCGGCTTACAAGAAGATTTTCGACACGTGAGTGATTAAATTTGAATTTAGTGATGGGCGCCCTAGTGCTTCGAATTAATCTGATGATCAAAGCTAGCTCGCCGAAAGGGTTATTATAAATTGAGAAATTAATAAGAGTAATACTTGCGCAAGTAAAATTAGTATTAAAGGTATTTAATTGAAAGAAAAATATAGATCAATATTTTAGAAAATTCTATTAAATCAAAGAAGTACGAAATCTAGGCTATTAAAACATATGCATATAATATTTAATTTTTGCAATACAATTTGCGATAATTTATCATAGTTCTAATTCACTAGATGAATGGCTCTACCTATTCCGTCAGGTGCCGAATCTTGCACCCTGAGATAAAAATATATATTCGATACAAATAAATCTACTAAATACTAGAGATTTTATATATATATATTTGGATATTAGTGGCTAATTTATCAAGCTGATCTTAGAGCACATTTTTTGATTGAATTATCCAAGTCGACAAGTATTAGCAAGCGCATATCGCAGCTACATGCAAAGAATGCATATGATTTTAAGATAACGGCACATGGTAATGATTCGTGCCATAAATCTAGAATATAAAGTTTAGCCTGTGATATTTTTTATTGATTTCAATTATTGTTCTATTTTTATATTATATTTTTTATCGCTCTATATATATTTTTTGCCTCGATTGATCTTTGCATTATTTATGTAATATATGTATGAACGTTCACGGTGTGCAATTTATTTTTTATTCCTCAACACTATAGTATAAGTATCATATTTATATATATTTATTTTTATTGAATTACAAGAGTTATAGGAGAAGCCCATATCTAGGCCTATCAAGATTTTTTAAGACTGAATACTATTAAAAACCACGACCTAATTATATAATTATATCAAATCTCATGCTTTACCGACTGATGCCAAGCAGGAGGCTAATCGTTATTTAAATATAAAGAATAACGTGACACAAAGACATGTCGTACCAACGTGGGCCTGATGATGAGAGCCAAGCTCATTGAATAATTATTGAAATTAGTCAATAACCATATTGAAAATTATAGATAACTTATACGAGTTGTGAGGAAAACTGGCGAAGGGAATTTGTATTACTTTTTGGGGAATCAATAGCTTTAAATAAAGAGAAATTATATGTTTTAAAGAAAATTTTATATTATTATTGTAGAAATATATTTTATAGAGAGAGCTATTATATTTTATGGGCCTAAACTGCTAGTCAGAAATCAATGAATAGTATTATTATATTATAAGAGCTTAAGTAATAAATAGGTTACCTGGCTTGTAATGTCCATAGGCCTATCCTCATTTGTGTCCTTATTAATGCCTTGTTGGCCAAAACTTTCACTTTTTTAACAAACACTTGACACTTAATCCATTTTTAAAATATGAGTCTCTTTTCGTCCACGCAAAGTAAGGTAGCAGACACACTGCAGACGGCGATAGTAGCGGAGATCGACGCTGAGGGGGGCGCGATGGAGTCCAACGCCCAGATCTCTTCAATCACCGCCAAGAATCCTGTGAACAGTAATAAACCGTTAAATGTCTCCCAAGAAGCAATAAGAAGGGTTATAGTAGGGGATGATCA
Organism: Nilaparvata lugens; assembly: GCF_014356525.2. NCBI lineage: Eukaryota > Metazoa > Arthropoda > Insecta > Hemiptera > Delphacidae > Nilaparvata > Nilaparvata lugens. Next base: position 44,455,006 of record NC_052513.1, on the reverse strand, counting down.
AGTCATTTTCTAATAGTTTAGAAAAAACAATGACCATGGTAATGAAGGACTTGAAGGCGGAAATGAAGGAAATGCGGGAATCATTGAAGGATACATCGGTAAGAACGGGTAAGGAAACTGCGGACACAATACCAGCATCTACCGCTGAAAATCAAGAACTAATTACAACCGATTTAACAGCAAAAATAGATACTGTCACTTGTGAGTTAAACGAAAGAATAGATAACCTACCAGCACAAAACACTTCGCAAATTCATGAAATAGCTCATCCAAATTCTGTTACAAATCAAAACATAGTACAACTTGAAAGTCAAATACATCAATTTCCGCACGAGAATATAGAGCCTATTCCCATAGCAACGTTTGATTCACTACACAGTTTCAATGAATTAGGCCGTTTTGACAATACAGACCGCTATCTCCAACCTAAAGAATTTATAGATCAGATAAAACTAGTTCAATCATTAACACCCACCTCTTGGAATTTTTGGCGTCTTCGTTTGACTAGTTTATTGATTGGCGAACCCCTGATGTTCTTTCGGAGTAGAGTCCATGAATTCACATCATTGGATGAGTTTGTAGCTGTCTTCCTGGAACAGTATTGGAGCAGAAGTAAACAGTTGGACGTGCTAGCGGACATTATATCATGCGATTTCAACCCTAACTTAGACGGTGCATGTACCACTTTCGTCACTGCCCTACAGTTTAAAAATTCTCAATTGAGCGAGCCCATTAACGAATCGGCATTAGCAAGTATTATTTTAAAAAAGCTACCGTATCAAGTTAGAATGGCACTCGCCACACAACCCATTACTGATTGTAAGCAGCTGATAAATCATTTATATGGCATACAGTCTGCAATGGCAATATCAAACCACCGTTCAGACCAGGATACGCACCAAATCTACATAACTCAACATTTAATCAGTATAACAGCCAAAATTATGAACCGGTATCATATGATCGCTACCGATCTGCTCCTCAATTTGAACGCCGCTATGAGCACAGGCAAAATGGTAACTGGAATAATGAAAAATTTCAAATCGCACAACCAACACTATGCCCAGCAGAGCAATCGTAAGAATCACTATGATGGCCGTGATCGATTAAACTCACATAATAATCACACACAAAACAATTACAATAGAAATTATAAACCGCCACCTCAACAAGTAAGCACAAATTATACTTTAGCACATGCAATAGGATTGAATCAACAAAAAACCCAGAACCCAGCACCTAACGACCCGCCACCAGATATACAGAAAACTACATCTAAACAATTATGTCTACATGATAACCCCGATACAACCCACACAAGCTCAGAAAAAATAGATAGAGAAAATAAAGATACTACAGCCTCATATACCACCTTTGTGAACAGTTTACCGAAAATATTAGAAGAACCGAAGCCAATACAAGACAGCCTACCATCAAAAACCGCCGCCAACAATGCAATTAAAACCAGCCGCAAGCAACAACCTCTATTAAGCATCCTGTTCCCTACTGAAGATCTCTCACCGCCGGAGAACACCAACAGCCACCAGGATCATGCACTAATTAAGGAGTTAGTTAATACAGAAAGATAAAAATGTAACAGACCCGTGCACTGAACCTACAACCGCCTATCAAGGGATACCACCGAAGCGCACCAAGGACCAAGAGGATGACACCAGGGAGGACGGCATCCAGGATAAGAGGAGCGACCACCGAAAGGCCCGGAGACGAAAGCGCCCGAGGACACCCTACCGACATCAGGACTGGGAGGACAACATGCAGGAGAAAAGAGGCATGCATCATAAGGCCCGGAGAAAGAAGCGAAAGAAACGGAGGAACCGCGCGCGCGCATACCGGCCGCATGCACGCTTCAAGAGGCAAAGGAGGACATCGAACCAACACCGAGGAGAACAGGAACAGAGCATGCATCCGCGGCACATACGTTTCAAGACGGCAAACCAGCGATGTGACCGGCAAAATGGACCAAATGAATGGAATAAAAACGGAGCTACTAAAAGGACTATTACGGACTCGTGCATGGGCAACAATGAAATGGAAGATGGACTAATGAACAATGGAAAGTGATTAATAAAATCAAAAGAAATAAGGAATAATGGCAATAAAATGGAAGTACCTGGCTACTATCTGATGAGAAGTTATACTATGCAAAAGATTATAAATGTTTTGATATGGTGTGTAATGTTTGTAATAATGGCTGTGATATTAATAAAAGACTGTGTTGTGGATAGGACGAAAAATATTGTATTGTTGTTGTTAAATGGATCTATTATTGATGATTGGAAGTGTTATATTATTGAATTGTTTATTATGATGATGAAGCCTAATAATGAATTTAAGTGGATAGTCTTGAAAGAAAATAAATGGAAGGCTTTGAATCAATTAAAAGGAATTATCATAAATGAAGCTTGGAATTATTTAAAGGAATACACAAGATACCGGGGTTTTAAATTCATGAAGATAAATTATCAATTAGGACAGCCTCACCAACGGACAGCAGATAAACCAATCGGCCTACAGCAACATCTACAAACAGAATGCAAGAAGATGCAAGTAAACCACGGGATTTTTACATGCAATATCGTCAAATTTGGAATAAATATGATAAGAAATCAAGGAAAACATTATTATCAAACCGATTACTAACCTTCCTTAATAAATTTAATATTGGTATAGGACCTCGTGGCAACCATCCAATGTTTTAATTCCTTCCAGCCGTTAGAAGCCTGCAATAAGAAAAAGAATAATTTTTAAATATGTAATTAAATTATATACATCAGATAAAAAAGGACACAAGCGGGGATAATAAAATTAAAATTTGTTAATTACCTTTTTAAGAGAAAAAATTGAGCAGTTAGGTAGTTATGAAAGTCGATAGCAAATTCTGATGTAACATGTAGCACTATGAATTGTAGAACAGCGACCAGCTGACCAAAGCCACCCAAATCAAATGAATGTAATGTCTGTTGAACATGTTATAAAAAGAAGTACTGTACCCAAAGAGTTATTTATTATTGTTATTTATTATATTTATTAATGTCGATATATTTATTTATATGTTTTTATATTTATTACTTTTAATTATGCCACGTTTGTTACCTGAAAAAGACTTAAAGTGAATACCAGCTACCAAAACCAAAGAGCCATTAGCAAAAGAAAGTATTGTACCTGATGTATAGAAAATTATTTATATTAAGACCTAAGAAATACTATAAGATATAAGCCCAGAAGTTTATGAATCGAAATTATTGTCTAAAAGGAATCATTTATGAGAATTATGAAATGTGTGTAGTTAAGTTGGCGGCCCTGCAAGCGCGAATTTAAAAATTACTATGTTTTAAGTGTTGTCAGGAGGAGTCGTTTAGAAGTTTATATTTATGATATTTTATGTGTGTTGAGGAGGAGAATTTGTTATTGTATTTGATAAAGGTATAAAGGAGATGCAGCAAATATGTCTGCGAACTGTGATAGAAGTAGGAGAGTATAATTATAAATAAAGTATAGTGTATATCATGTATTGAAGGGTGGGTTTTCATTAAAAACATTGTGATTCTCAAATATTTTGAATTCAAACCCAGGGGCGCGTGTAACATATTAAATCTGGGTAGATAAAAAGCCCTAACAGAAATAGTAATAGGTCTAAAAATAAAGTAATTGGCTAATATCGCCAAGCAGATAATAACCAAGATTAGATAGCATCAGCTTGTTTGGCTAAATGGTACAAGAACCTAAAAAGGATTTGAAGGAAGTTTATTGCTCATAAATAGATTATTATATAAAATATTTGAAGATTGAGGTTATGTAGATGTATTCACGGATCGGTGACCTAGAGATCGATCAAACCGAAGAACGTAGAATCTGACCAAAACCCCTTGGCAGAGCTTTATTGCAATCGGATGGTGTGCAATGTGAAAAAACACCTGTCCACGTGGCTAATTATTAGGTAGCATGGAATTAATATTAATGTATAGAATATTAACTAGCATGCAAAGAGCAAAATAAAAAACCAAATAAAAATAATTTAATGTATTCAGGAAATAAGAGTTACCAGGCGCATGAATACCGTAAAATTTGCATGCCAATAGTAAAACGGCAGTTAATAGGCGGCAACTGTAGGCCAATTCAAAAATATTATATTATTTATATAAATGTACTAGATTTTGTGTAAAAATTGTGTAATCTATGTTATCAATATGGCTCGAATGCAAAGGAATTATTAATCATATAATCTAAGCAATATTTTGGCATTTTTTGTAAGATCTATTTGAATTTAATGGCGGAGGATTGGGATATTTAAATTTTATGCTAATTTGAAAGTCGGAAAGAGGATCTGTAAAACTTGAAAAAGAAGAACCAGCACTCGCCAGCCAGATGCCACCATAAGAGGACCCCAAATATTTTAGAGCGAAGTACCTTATTAATAATTTTGTAAAAATTAAATTTAAAGTAAATTATTAAATTTCTTAAAAGACTTCGTGATGCTATTGTGAAGCAGAAGTCATTTTTCATTTTTATTAAATTTATAACCCCTTGGAGGAGACGATTCCGGCTACCATATTCCCGGACCACATGGAGTTGGATCGACATCGGCGGCTTACAAGAAGATTTTCGACACGTGAGTGATTAAAATTTGAATTTAGTGATGGGCGCCCTAGTGCTTCGAATTAATCTGATGATCAAAGCTAGCTCGCCGAAAGGGTTATTATAAATTGAGAAATTAATAAGAGTAATACTTGCGCAAGTAAAATTAGTATTAAAGGTATTTATTGAAAGAAAAATATAGATCAATATTTTGAAAATTTCTTTTAATCAAAGAAGTACGAAATCTAGGCTATTAAAACATATGCATATAATATTTAATTTTTTGCAATACAATTTGCGATAATTATTATAGTTCTAATTCACTAGATGAATGGCTCTACCTATTCCGTCAGGTGCCGAATCTTGCACCCTGAGATAAAAATATATATTCGATACAATAAATCTACTAAATACTAGAGATTTTAATATATATATATATTTGGATTATTAGTGGCTAATTTATCAAGCTGATCTTAGAGCACACTTTTTTGATTGAATTATCCAAGTCGACAAGTATTAGCAAGCGCATATCGCAGCTACATGCAACAGAATGCATATGATTTTAAGATAAAGGCACATGGTAATGATTCGTGCCATAAATCTAGAATATAAAGTTTAGCCTGTGATATTTTTATTGATTTAATATGTTCTATTTTTATATTTATTTTTTATCGCTCTTATATATTTTTTGCCTCGATTGATCTTTGCATTATTTGTGTAATATATGTATGAACGTTCATGGTGTGCAATTTATTTTTTATTCCTCAACATATAGTATAAGTATCATTTATATATATTTATTTTTATTGAATTACAAGAGTTATAGGAGAAGCCCATATCTAGGCCTATCAAGATTTTTGAGACTGAATCCTATTAAAAACCACGACCTAATATATAATTATATCAAATCTCATGCTTTACCGACTGATGCCAAGCAGGAGGCTAATCGTTATTTAAATATAAAGAAAACGTGACAATATAAAATCTAAACATAGAGAATGCCATAACCGTTGACTGAATCTTAGACCTCAAACTTCGCTAGACGCATAAGGCACCTCACTAAGCGGTTACATAATTATTTGCCCCAATATTTTGTGTGCTATGCTTAAAAGCAGCCCGTCATCTTCTTTAATAAAATAGAGGAAAGATTATGAGCTTGAATAACAAATAGTGAGTAGGTTTTTGATTTCAAAAACTAACAAAAACTTTCATATTCAAATTTTAAATAAGTGCAAATATTCTAAAGTGATAATTTATTGCGAGTCATTTAGAGTATAAAATCAACCTTCAAAATTCAAAATTTTAAATCATCATTCGGACCGAAAATCAAGTGACGAAGCAGTGTGTGACTTATCTTTTGGACAACATTAACATTTTATCAAAATTTTTGGAGAGAAATAGTACAGGCTTAGCCTAGTTTTTCCTCCAATGTCATAATTGTATTATGGTTATAGTATTTTATACAATAAATAAATAAAATAAATTTGTTTATACATGAACGGGATAGGAAGATCACGAATGACGCCTCTAATTTACCGACGATGCTTATAGGCCTATTTTAAATTCTTTGAGATCCCAGTAGGTCATGTTTTCAGTTTGTCAAGATTCTAACTAGATCCTTGCGGAGTACGCATCACCTGCTTGTTTCTAATAAAAGAGGTCTTTTCTATATGTCTTGATGGTGTTATATTGATATATTTTACCTTCCGGTAGTCGCGCCCTACTCAATCACACGAGCAGTCGCGTGTTGTATTTTCTACAACATCCATTTTTTCAAGTGTTATTTACTCTACTGTCAAAACATATTAATTAATTGTATAATTACTTTTTCCTACAGATACCTTGAAAAGTGACCATTTGTGCACTGATTGCAGGCCGCAAAGAATCACTTTTCCGCACTAGTGCGCAAAGTGAGTACTTTGCGTACTCCAGATATGCAGCATGACAACGCAAAATAGTTAGTAGGTTATATGGAGCATCAGTGCAGCAAAATCAAAATTAAGTTGGTAACACTCATAGTGAGGCCCACGTTATAATGGCAGTGGAGAACAGCGTTGCCTTGCCATTATGTGCCTTCATTATAGTCATTTCAATGCATACATAACATAAACCCCCTTCAAGCAGTCACATAAATTTTCAATTGAATTACTAATCATTATAATTCAATTATTATTTATTCAATTTTAAATAAATTAAGTTTTTTATTAATAATAAAATTATACAGAAAAACATTTGATGGATTTCAGGGAATTTTACCCATAATTACCCACTTTTCATATTCAATGGTAACTGTAGGAAAAATTTAATGTGAAATAAGTGCACAAAGTTCGTTTGCTGCACTCAAGAAACCATTCCGCCCTCGCCTACGGCTCGGGCGTAAACGTTTCTTTCGATGCAGCAAACTGTCACTTTGCGCACTAGTTGCACAAATAACTATTTCCATCTTCTTAGATTATTTTACGCCTATGAACATATGGATGTTTACCATTTCATAGCCCAATAAGGTATAAATCAAGCAAAGCCATCAATTCTGTATTATTGGTTCGTTTACAGTCCCCGTATACAGTCTTTCCCTATCTTATGCACTGTCGCGACTAAATGGCACCTAAACACTGAACCATTGCTCGGTTGATACTGCAACTCAGTGGAGTGATGGGGGGAAAGTTTTGGAATACATGGGTGACTCATTCACTGACACCACCCCATTCAATAGTTTTGTGCAGCAAAAAAACTGATACTGTTGTACTTTTTACAACAGCGCGACTGCCGGAAGGTTAATTTTTTTGACGATTTTATGAAAATAATAATTGTTTGTTGTTTTGCAGGTTGGACTTTGCCGAAGAAACTGGCCAGCGCAGCCCAACAACAATGAACAGCTGTGAGCGACTCGACAAATCTCTACTTCTCTGCTTCTCCTGATTCGTCGTCTTCTTCTTCTGCTTTGTTCTTCGCTTCTTCTTCTTCTTCTGCTTCGTTCTTCACTTCTCTTCTGCTACATTTCTTCTTCATCCTGTTCTTCGTAGCTGATCATCCTTATAGCTGAAAGCTGACGATTTGATAATGTTTCACAAAACTGTGAGTTAGTTGATTTACACCCGTTTGCACAAAAGTCTGTCAACTTTTAATCCCGATTAAATGCCACGAGAACCTTCTTCACAGAAAAACCTTCTCTGTTTGGTTGTCGTGGAATTTAATGATGATTAAAATTCAACAGGCCTATGTGCAACTGAGCCTTAGAGTGTAGAATTATCTCGTTGTCTAGTAGCTGATATACTATGACTGTAGTTTTGTTGATAGATTTTTAAATTCTAAACTTTGCAGCTATAGTGGGATCCACGTTAAATAGAGTCAGTGCAAATGTGTGGCATAATGGCCAATTGTCTATTGCCTGCCACCATCTTGTGTAGTGGATAGATGTAATCCAAAGTTATCCCAGTAAATCTGATCTGATATTCATTAATGGATGGATAAAACAGGTAGAAACCCATATTAACCCAATATTAATTGTTTAATCTTGTTGTTGTTGTTAATCAAATTGTTTCAATTCAATTCTCTACTCGAATAGACAAACTGAAAATGATCAATTATATTATATCTCAAAAGATATAGGGCCGGTTTCCGAGCTCGGGATTCAGCTGAGTTCCAGACTTTGAACAGATGTAGGCAGAAAACTAGCTTTCCAAAACGGGGCGTAGTCGCAGTTTTTATAACAGTAGTCGCAGTTCTATTTTCTCATTTCTATAATTGGAAACGTTTTTCCTTGACGAAATTAAACATATCTAAATGATTCAAAATAGCTGAAACTTTACTTTATTTTCTCTTGATTTTATTTTGTGTTTAATTTTTCTAGGGTTTTGAAATTTAATTCAAACGTGACTTTGACATTGGCCCATATGAATAAAACCAGAGCAAATGCTCATGAGCAAAAGCATTGAGTATAAGGTTTTGCTCATGAGCAAAATGTAGAAGCAAAAGCATTTGCTCATTTTGATATGAATAAGCTTTACCTTATACTCTTACCTTATGCTTCAGAACTCTGGAGCAAATAAATGCTCACGCATTTTAAAGATTTTTCATCAGCTGATCGCTTTTGTAGCCTTAATTTGTATTTATAGCTCACGGAAGCGCTAAATATGCAAACAGGGGGCACCGCTTGTGTTTGCAAGGTCTGCTCTGTTTTCTATTTATGAATACAGTTTTAGGTTAGTTGAGTTTAGAATTTTGAAATAATAGCGTGAAAAAATGTCATCTCTATAATAATTTTCAGCATATTCTTATAATATCAATAGCCTTCTTATAATCGTCTACACTCTCATATTCTTAAATGCCTATTTCCTATTTTGTGATGGCTATCTTTATAACGGGTAGCTTTTGTATTTATTCTTTTGTAGGAATAATGGTGATAATATATATCATGGTTGAATCTAAAAAGAGTTTTATAGTTCTACACTATTGGTTGTGATAGTATCTGGTA